>NC_056739.1:1379659063-1379674063 GCF_019279795.1 Protopterus annectens
GGAGGACGTCTCCTTTGGAGACCTTATGGAGATGCTGCGCATAAGAGGGGGGTGGTCAGCCCAGAAGTCTTCCTCGGATGAGTCTGTGTTTCTGGAGGCGTTTGACGCAGGCCCGTCTAATGCCTGGGTGTCCCCTCCCGGCCAACTCCTTGGTAGACTTGATTACTACCAGGGCTTGGAAGGAGCCGGACACTGTGGAGCCAATCCTCAAGAGACTGGACAAAATCCTTAGTCCCCTTCTGACAAGCCCACGTGGAATAAAGGTTCCTCAGTAGATGCCATGGTGGTGGCGGCTGCCACCAAGAAGGAACTGGCACAAGAAAGTTCCTCGGTCCATCCTCCTGATAAGGAGTCTCGGACGATGGACTGCATTGGAAAGCGGATGTTTGCTTCAGCCACCTTTTCAATAAGGGCGCTGAATTATCTGGCACACGTCTTTAGGCTCCAGCGGGATCTGATAAGAGTACGCTGGGTCTCCCCCAGAGTCCATGGCGGCCGAGGACAAACAAACTTTCTCAGCTCGCATGGCCACTCTAAAGTCAATATCAAACACTTCTGTGTGGCTTCTCTCCCATGCCACAGAGGGGGTGGCTAGAGCCAGCAGAGCAGGGGTCGCCCTGCGGCCCCATGCCTGGCTCCGTCTTTGCGACTTTCCAGAACCCTTCAAGGCATCCTTCGCTAACGCTCCCTTTGACGGTTCTACGCTTTTTGGCAAAACCGTCCGCGACACGCTACTCCAGAGCGAGAAAGACGGGAAGACGCTGTCTGCCATCAGAATCCGCTTCTCTGCTCCTCAGAGGACCTTTTCAAGGAACCAGAGAGGGCAAAAGAAGATGTGGTTCCGGAAATCTCAGCAGTCCCATCCTGCTCCGGACCCTTCGACCTTCAGAGGCAGGGGAGGACAAGGTGGGCGCTGGCCCAGAGGCAGAGGGGGGCCGAAAAATTTCGGGTCGAGAGAACCCTTCTCCGACCGACCCACGCAGCAGTCCTGAGGGGTTGCCTGACTGTCCCTCTCTGGAGGCAGTTGGAGGGTGTTTTTTGGAGCATCTAGCAAGTTGGGAGTCCATTACTACAGATCGCTGGGTGCACCGAATAATATCCAGAGGTTACTCTATCCCCTTCCTGAATCTTCCCCCGTTAGTGAGGCACCTCCCCGATGTCCCACTCAATCAGAGGGAGGCTGCGGCCTCAGAAATAAAGAAATTACTAGAAAAAAGGGCCATCCAACACGTCCCCCCAGAGCAATCCGGGTTAGGCAATTACTCCAGGTTCTTTTTAGTGCCAAAAAAGATGGGGGACTTAAGGCCAATTCTCGACTTATCAATCTTGAACCTGTCATTGCCAAAGAAAAATTCCGGATGGTCACTCTACAATCTATTCTCCCCCTTCTGCAGGAGAACGATTGGATGTGCTCCATAGACCTCAAGGATGCGTACTACCACATTCTCATGGACAGACGATCCAGGAGGTATCTCCGCTTTCGGCTGGGGGCCAGTCATTATCAGTTTAGGGTTCTTCCATTCGGACTCACCACAACCCCCAGGGTGTTCACCAAGGTCATGGCAGTTGTAGCAGCCCACCTGAGACTTCAGGGAATTCAGGTCTTTCCGTACCTAGACGACTGGCTCCTCACTGCCCCCACCAGGCATCTACTCTCTTCTGCCAGGGATTATGCTTTACTCTTGGCCCATCACCTTGGCATTACCATAAATTTCAGGAAGTCTTCTCTTCATCTTGTTCAAGTTCTAGATTTCATAGCGGCCAGGATAAACACACTCCAGTCCAGGGCCTTTCTGACAACGGACAAGTTACGCATCTTGTCACTCCATGTAATTGTACTTCTTCAGTCCCCGGCCCCACCCGCAGAATTAGTCCTGAGAGCCCTAGAATCCATGGCGACGGCCATCAGCCTTTCACCTCTTGCTCGATTGCACATGAGAGTCCTTCAGTGGACCCTTCAGGTCCAATGGTCCCTCCCCCTACACCCTTTTGATTCACAGATTCCCTGAGCAAGGTTTGCAGGAGCTTCATTCCCTGGTGGCTTCATTCCTGAGAGCTTCGGGAAGGGAGACCGTAGTGCCTCTACCTCTACCCCAAGCCACGCTGAACACGGACGCTTCTCGCCTTGGGTCGGGGTGGGGGGGGCATTGCATGGGCAGAACTGTCCAAGGCACGTGGACCCCTGTAGAGACCGGTCTGCATATCAGTGTTCTGGAGATGAGGGCGGTGCTTTTAGTATTGCAAGCCCTTCAGGACCTTCTTCCTCCAGGGAATATTGCAATTCAGACAGACAACATGGCTGTAGTCTGGTACATCAACAAGCAGGGAGGAACCAGGTCTTACCCTCTTTGTCGAGAGGCTATGAGAGTTTGGGAATGGGCTTTTTCCACCATCCGCTTTCTGATAGCAACATACAATGTGAGAGTGTTCAATCTCGCCGTTTGTTCTTACACATGGGTTCGGAGCCGATCCTCGGCTCCGTGTCGGCTGCCTGCAAGCTCTGCATCGAGAAGAAGCTCGAGATCACCTAATACCCACAATCCCCCTCTGCCTTTACCTCAGATCTAGTTTGCCGCTGCAGCGTTCGCATCACTGGGTCGAGCTCGAGCACCTAAGATAAGATTAAGAATTTATTCTTGTATTTTTCTTGGTACTTTTATTATATAAAGTTGTTTAGTGATATATTGTGTGTGTGGTAAGGTTGAGGGATACTCGGTTCCGTTAAGTTTGTTAAAACTTATTTAGAGTTCTCTTCGGGGCCTACCATCCCTTACTTGGATTTGACAACCGGATTGACTACATTACTGGATTTGACAATTTCACCGGACTTGACTACTTTACTGGATTTGACTTTTCCCTTTTTCATTAGTGACATGTCTGAAAAGGCTAAATCAGGGTTTAAGCGTTGCCAATGTGGGCAGAAGATGTCAGTAACTGACAATCATAGTTCCTGCGTCTACTGTCTTGGCCCTCTCCATCTGCAAGAAGACTGCTCTATTTGTCATTCTTTCAGTGGGAGGGTCATGACAGATAGGCGCAGGAAACTAATGGATAGAGGTTTGTTAAAACCTTCCTTTCAAGAGGCTCTGGATGCTTCTGACCAGGCATCCAAATCCTCGAAGGAATCGAAGACGTCGGAGCCCAAGTCATCGGCTGCGAGCTCTTCAGCTAAAGTTAGATCGCCGGTTCCACAGACTTCGGGGCCGAGTGTTCAACTGTTGTCAGTTTCCGAGCCTCGAGTCTTGGAACCGGTGATGGAGCTCCCTCCCCCGACACTGTTGAGGTCGGCTCCATCTTCGATTCCTTCGACCCGTTCTTCCAAGCCCCTCTCCGACACCGATGTGGACCGGGTGGTGCAGAAATTATTGGAGCATACGGCCCTATCCAAACTTATCTCGGTTTCCACCCAATTGGTGTCGAAACTTGAAGGCCTTCCATTATCTCCATCCCTTCCTCCTCCGAGACCTGTCCAGTCCTTGGAGCCGGAAGAGGTTGATCTACTGATTGTGGAGCCCTCGGTGCCAGAACCGTCCTTTTCTCGGTCGGCTCCGTTCACCTCGACTCCGTCGGATCCGGTACGAGTCTCGAGCCGAAGATCCATCCTTGGTTCCGGGCGAGTCGAACCGATGTTTCGGTTCCGACTCTTCCTCTCGGGGCCTCGGCTCGGATCGATTCGGCTCCGTCCTCTGGGTCGGTGCCTTCAGTGCCTGTTTCGGGGATTCTTCCCATTTCTTCGGAACCGGGAGATACCTCGACTCGGGACCCGGGGGCCTTCGATCTCATGAGGAAGGTGTTGTCTACCCAGACAACCACATCAGTAGAAGCAGCCTCTCCTCCCCATAAGGGACCGTTATCTTCCTCTGCACCAACGGCCACATCCAAGCGTCGAGCACCGGTGTCTCAGCCACCCCTGGAGGGGTGCCCCCTCTTCCTCGGAGGCTTCTTCGGATGCTCCCTCAAGAAGTCCCTAGGAAAAGATTGTGTAAGAGGAGACACTTAGATTCTCCACAAGAATCTTTGACATCCGATACTGACTTGGATGAGTCAGAAGGGTCCCCAAAGTCACCTTCAGAAGATGTCTCCTTTTCTGACATCTTGGAGATCCGAAAGCAGAGAGGTGATTGGCAGTCCCTTCCCCCTTCTGAGGATGAGTCAGTCTTGCTGAAGGCATTCGGTGCTCGCCCTTCCTCCTCCTGGGTCACTCCGCCCTTCGATGAGTTAATGGAGCTGATTGCTCGAAGGGCGTGGGAGACACCTGACACGGTGGAACCAGTCCCTAGGAAGCCTAATAAGTACATTACTGCACCCCAGGACAAGGCTTACCTCACAAAGGGAGTTCCAGTGGACGCCATGGTGGTGGCAGCGGCCACGAAAAAGGAGATGTCGGAATCTTCCTCATCTGTCCATCCACCTAACAGAGATTCCAGGACTATGGACAGATACGGGAAGCGCATTTTTAGTTCAGCGGCTTTTTCTATGCGATCCCTGAACTATTTGACCCATTTTACACGTTTACAGAGGGATCTAATCAAAGAGCTGGGAGATACTCTCCAGGGTACTACAGATGCTGCTGTTTCAGAGAAAGTTACAGCACATCTTAATACCCTTACATCCATTGTGAACTCATCCATGAGGCTAATATCATACGCAGCCGAGGGATCGAGTAGGGCAGCAGCTTCAGCGATTGCTCTCCGCAGACAATCCTGGATGCGCTTATGTTCATTTGCGGAAGCCTTCAAGTCTTCCTTTACTAACGCCCCATTTGATGGTGCCACTCTTTGGCCCCAAAGTAAAGGAGACCCTTACCCGGTGTGAACAAGAGGGAAAGACTCTGTCTGCTGTCGGAGTCCGTTTTTCCACCCCATCCAGACCGTACCCCAAAGGGCAACGCGGTGGAAAAATGTGGTTTCGAAAACCCCAAGGATCTTTCCCAGGCACACAGGGTGATGCCCCCTCTAGAGGCAGAGGAGGGGGCAGAGGTGGAAGACGCCACCCTGGCGGCAGAGGGGGTCCGCAAAACCAAGGTGACAGGGATACACCCCCTGGAAAACCTTTCCAGCACTCCTGAGAGGATGCCCGACTGTCCTGCTCTGGAGGCAGTCGGGGGTCGCTTAGCTTTATAACCTCAGGCCTGGCAGAATCTTACTACAGACAACTGGGTAAAAAGCGTGGTTACCAGAGGTTACAAAATACCCTTTCTATCCACTCCCATTCCAAAGAAAAGACTCCCAGATGTGCCGCCCCATCTGCGAGACCCAGCAGCTATAGAAATTTCAAAGCTGCTAGAAAAGAGTCATCCAACCAGTCCCAGCGGACCAAATAGGATTCGGAACTTACTCAAGGTTCTTTTTAGTTCCAAAGAAGACAGGGGATTGGAGGCCGATTCTGGACCTAAGCAACCTCAACACCTTTGTCAAGAAAGAAAAGTTCGAATGGTCACGCTTCAATCGATCCTTCCATTCTTACAGAAGGACGACTGGATGTGCTCAATAGATCTGAAGGACGCATACTACCACATCAAAATGGCCAGGGCGTCCAGGGATCACTTGCGCTTCCGGCTGGGAGCCAGTCACTATCAGTTTCGAGCCCTGCCCTTTGGTCTAACCTCAGCCCCCAGGGTTTTCACCAAATGCATGGCAGTGGTAGCGTCTCATCTGAGACGCCTAGGATTCCAGGTGTTTCCGTATCTGGACGACTGGCTCCTTTCTGCCACCACCCGGCGTCAACTGATACAGGCCAGGGATTACACTCTACAACTTTGTGTTCACCTCGGAATTTCCGTAAATTTCGAAAAATCCTTACTACAGCCATCACAGCATATCTTATTCATAGGAGCGGAATTAGATACGCATCATTTAACACTAAGACTCCCTCCAGAAAGGATAGTCTCACTACAAACCCACATTTCTCTCCTCCTGTCATCCAAAAAATCCCCAGCAAAGCTGGTTCTGAAGGTCTTGGGTCTCATGGCAGCTTCTCTCATTGCGATACCACTGGGAAGACTGCACATGAGAGTTCTACAATGGCTACTGTTTGCACAATGGTCGTTCCAACAGCTACCTCTGACACACGAAATTCTGATTACAAAAACATGCAAATCACACCTAACCTGGTGGCTTCAGACTTGCAACCTTTCCAGCGGAAGACCATTTGTGCTACCCACGCCGATAGCGACAATAACCACGGACGCTTTCCTGATAGGGTGGGGGGGCATTTTTCAGGGACAGACAGTCCAAGGCGAATGGACCAATTTGGAGTACAATCTGCACATCAATGTTCTAGAGTTGAGGGCAGTGTTTCTAGCGTTGCAACACTTTGCCCCCTTCTTCCTCTAGGGTTCAGACAGACAACATGTCTGTAGTCTGGTACATAAACAAGCAAGGGAACCAGGTCTTATCAGCTATGCAGAGTCACTTTCTGATGACAGGCTGAGCAGAGCAATCCTGTTAGTGGTCCTCAATCTTTAAATGCAGGAGCTACTTCTGATTGCAAAGTTTCTGCAGAAAGCCAACAACCTTCAAAGGACGATAATCCTCATTGCCCCATTCTGGCCTCGTCAAATTTGGTTCCGGGACCTTGGATTCTGGACCCAGAGCCAGATCTACTGACTCACACGTCAGGGGGTTCTCACCCATCTCGAATCACTCCATCTAGCAGCTTGGCTAGCCAGGTCTGACTCTCTTACACGGCAGTTCAGAATATATTAGTGGCTTCTCAAAGCTTCCACTACAAAGACCTACTCCAGTAAATGAATTCACATCATTTGGACCCTGTAATAGCTCCGTTAAACAAGATCTTGGAGTTTTGACAGAATTGTTCCATGAAGGAAGTGCAATTGGCTGCCATTTCCAACTTTCATGTGGAAGAATGTGGGGCACCTGGGATCTTTTCATATTAGACCACCAGTTAGAACTCCTACATCACCTTGGAATCTGAACCTCTTACTTTCTAAATTGATGTTGCCCCTTAGCCTCCCTTTTTTGCCCACTGAAGTTTTATTTTGGAAGACTCTCTTCTTGGTAGCCATTACATCCGCTGTGTCTGAGCTTCAGGCTCTTTCTATTAAACACCCTTATTTGATTTTCCACTCTGACAGAGTATCTCTTCGCACTAATCCATCCTTTCTTCCCAAAGTTTGCTCTACCAATAACATTAATCAGTCCATTGAATTACCCACCTTTTTCAAAAATCACACTAATAAGTTAGAGTATATGTTGCACAAATTGGATGTCCATAGACAACTCAGGTTTTATTTTGATAGAACAAAGGATCACAGGAAATCTGATCAACTATTTGTAGCTTTTGCTGACAGCAGGAAAGGTGTAGCGGTTGCTAAACGAACTCTTTCCAAATGGCTAACTGATTGTATCATATACGTTTATGAGTCTTCTAATCCAACCTTATCGGTCAAACCTAAAGGACATTCCACAAGATCAGTGTCTACATCCTTGGCTCTCGCAGCTCGCCTACCATTAGACACGATTTGTGCAACTGCTACTTGGGCTAAACCGCATACATTCATCTCTCATTGCAATTTGGACAGGGTTTCTAGGGATAAGGCAACCTTTGGTTCCACTGTGCTCAAGAACGTTCTCCCATGAGTTCCTCAGGAACATGGAGCTAGGGAACGCTACCCATGTGTAAGAACAAACGGCGAGATTGAACACCCTCACATATAGAAGTTATGTCCTTACCATAACGTTCCATGTGGAGTGTTCATCTTGCCTTTGTTCTTACATTCCCACCCTCCCGCCCTCAGGAAGAACGTTCAATTTGGTGCCTGGTCTGGAGTATTCTCCTTTTGCATTTGCAGTGGTTGTATTTGTATGATGCACATGTGTGTATATATATATATATATATATATATATATATATATATATATATATATATGTATATAGATGATTCTTGATTGTGTGAATTTTTGTATGAGTGTGCTCTCTCTGGCTGCTGGTTTGCTTGCAATCTAGATCTGAGGTAAAGGCAGAGGGGGATTGTGGGTATTAGGTGATCTCGAGCTTCTTCTCAATGCAGAGCTTGCAGGCGGCCGACACGGAGCCGAGGATCGGCTCCGAACCCATGTGTAAGAACAAAGGCGAGATGAACACTCCACATGGAACGTTATGGTAAGGACATAACTTCTATTTTCGGGTTGGTCCAACATTCTAGCGGACAAGCTGAGTCGTTCTATCCTCACACCTTACGAGTGGTCTCTAAACCCCCTTAGTAGCAAAACAGATCTTCCTCAGATGGGGTCAGCCTTGCTGCGATCTCTTCGCGTCTCCTTCAAACGTAAAATGCAGCAAATTATTTGTTCTAATTCCCCCACCGGGGGAGAATCCCAGAGATGCTCTGCTTCATGCTTGGCCACCCGGTCTTTATGCTTATCTTCCTCTTCCACTAATGATGAAATTTCTGCAGAAAGCTCGTTGATTGGGGAGCAAAATAATCCTCATAGCCCTATTCTGGCCTCATCAGATCTGGTTCCTGTATCTGCGGTCTCACATCATAGCTCCTCCTTGGGTCTTAGATCCCATTCCGGATCTGATCTCTCATCTTTCGGGATTGCAAACTCCGAACCTGGACGACCTCAAGCTCACGGTTTGGTTGATCCAGTTCCACTAACGGCTAGGACTCCCGGTATCTCGTCTTCTGTAAAAACTATTCTGGTAGCGGCACATAAACCCTCTACCAGGAAAATCTACAACAGTAAATGGAAGCGTTTTTCCATCTGGGCCAAGGATAGGGATTTGGATTCTTTCTCGGCTCCCATTCCAGCAGTTCTTGAATTTCTGTCCCACATTTTCTATCAAGGGGCCAGTTCTTCTACTATGAAGGTTCAGAGGACTGCCATTTCTCATTTCCACATCGGGGACAACCTTAAACCCTTAGCTTCCGCTAAGATATGCAAGACCTTTTTGAAAGGCACCTTTCTCTTAAGACCTCCGGTCAAGAATGCGGTTCCCCCATGGGACTTAACTTTAGTTTTCCAGGCCCTAACGGGTCCACCCTTTGAACCTGCAGCTTCCGTTGACTTAAAATTCTTATCCTGGAAGACTGCCTTCTTGATTGCAATTACTTCAGCTAGGAGGGTATCTGAACTTCAAGGCCTTTGTGCGAAACCCCCGTACCTGGTTTTCCATAAGGACAGAGTATCTCTCAGGACTAATCCTTCATTCCTGCCTAAAGTGGCCTCCGAGGCCAATATCAATCAAATCATCATTTTGCCTGTTTTCTTTCCCAACTTTCAAAACAAAGGGGAATATAAACTGCATTTGTTGGATGTGCATAGACAATTGCGATTTTACTTGCACAGGACAGCTGCTTCTCGCAAATCAGAACAGCCTTTCGTGTCTTTCGCTAAGCCGTCCTTAGGCAAGCCAGTTACGAAAGTTACCTTAGCCAGATGGATATCCCACTGCATCTTACAAGCCTATTCAGATTCCGGTAGGCCAGAACCCTTGGGGGTTCATGCTCACTCTACCCGTTCTATGGCTACCTCTGCAGCATTTTGGTCAAGAGTTCCCTTAGATGACATCTGTCCGGCGGCTACTTGGGCCTCTTCTCATACCTTCATTTCTCATTACAAGCTGGATCTGATCTCTAGAGGTAGGGCAGCCTTCGGCTTCGCAGTGCTCCGGAATATCCTTCCATGAGAACCTCCCAGGTTTTTGGTAGCGGGAGACTCTGTCCCACAGGTTGCTGATCAGATGACGTTAACTACTTCAGATAAAGAAGTTATGTACTCACCATAACCTTCCATCTGAGTAGGTAACTTCATTTGTCAGCAACCAACCCCCCTCCTTCCCCCTAGCCTGTTTCGTGATCATTTTCACAACAGAAGGTTTTCCTTCTGTTGCGCATCAGGTTAGCGTTTCTCTTTCGAGTAGTGGCAAACTCAATCTGAGGACTGGAGGGAGGTAGCAGGGTATTATGGGTAAGGTGGAGGAGCTGAGAGCTCGGATCTTTAGCTTGGAAACCTGCCAGCTCGGATCCAGGTCGGATCCGATACCCACAGGTTGCTGACAAATGAAGTTACCTACTCAGTTGGAACGTTATGGTGAGTACATAACTTCTTTTTACAAGACATTATAATGTATACTACACATCTAGACAATTCTATAGTGTTAAAACATTGTAGACAATAATAGTCACTTTCACCATACATGATGTAGATAGGGTCCAAAAAGTAGTACATATGTAGTGCAATGTGTGACACTGACTGTTATAGTACATTAAAAATAGAATGTTAGTGTTAGTTAGGAAAATAGCAGCCAGAAAATTAGTGATGCAGATAGATGGTGAGAGAGTTAAGAAGAATAGAAGCAATACAGCCTGAGCATTAGTTTAAGGATGTGGTATAGAAAGAGAAGAAGTTAGATGAGCCTTAGGATCTTGCAGACTCTGAGAGATTGAAATGTGACAGAAGAGGAGGATGAGGCTAGTGTGGAAGAAGAAGAGCTGAGCATTAGGCAGGCTTCATGTAGGAGCAGAGCCATGTATTTTTGAGATGACTTTTTAAAGAGGCTTTGAAATGGGTTAGGCCAGGTATAGACCTGGTAGCTAGCGGTAGTGAATTCCAAAGTATAGAGACCGAGTATGAATATAGAGAGCGACTTGAGTGGTTTTCAGATAGCGAAGAGATTTTTGGCTTCTGATCATAGGGATCGATTTGGTGTGTAAGGTGTGATTTAGATTGGCTAGTGCAGGGCAGGCAGTAGGCTTGAAAATAAGGTTGTGCAAGGTAGATAGCTGAATAAAGGCAAGCTGGTTGGGGAGCTCAAGGCAATTTAATTGTCTTGCTTAGGGTAGAAATTTGTAAGTTAGTTAGGATAGAGGTAGCATAAAGAAGGGAGGGAAGTAAAAATGTTTCTGCAAGGGTATTTTTGGTTGCTGCAGTAAGGAAATGTTTGTTTCTATGCAAGAGTCCCAGTTTTTGATGTTTGCTTTATATTTTGCTGTATATGGGGGTCAAATGAAAGTTTTTTTGTCAATGATGGCTCTTAGCAGTTTGGTTCCCTGCACTATTTATATGACAGTATTGTTGAATGCAAGGATGTTAAAATGATCAGTGACAGGGGAGATATTTTTGGGATGAAAAGTACTGGCTTTGTCTTGTTTGGATTAAGAAAGAGTTGGGCATTTCTTAGCCAGGATTCAACTTCAGTGAAGGACTGTTGAGTTTTCGAAAGTAGTTCTGTAGTTATTGATCTGTTGTGATCAGGTACAAAGAATTAGACTTAATGTTGACCTTTCATAGTGGAAACATTTTAGTTTGAGGCTGTCATGATGCATTATACCTCATTTTTGGCAGTCCTCCTCAGTGAATAAGATGCTTTGTCTGACAAACATTCTGTGGTTCTCAGTTGTGTTAGCATTCTTGTTCCTGCTTGGTTTACTTTTCCACAATTCTCTGTATTTATAGTTTTTGAAGAAGGTCGGTAAGTTTTGGGCTAGTGAAATTGTTTGTAAATGCCATATATTTCCTTCACAGAAAAAGAATTTAGGTTTTGAATTACAAAATTGTCTGATTAGTTCTGCCATAGCCAACTGATGTTTCATTGGTATGCCATTCACAGTAATGCTTGAAACACATGAAAGGAAAATGCTGAAAAAGCCCAAATTATTATCATGAAATACATAAATACTTGTAACCTATATATATATATATATATATTTATATATATATATATATTTTTTTTTTTTTTTAAGTTGAGTAATTAATTGTTAATGTGCTTGTGCCTTGAACATTCTTTCCTAGGCTGCTATCAGCCCAAGGAAAGATTGCCTATCAAATGTGTTGTCATCATCTAATGTGTTTATAGCCTATGGGTACCATCAAGGAATTTTTAAGGCTTCAATGTCTGTTCTGATTTAGGCCTTGTACTTAAAAAAGAGATGGAGATAACCTTCCCATGACCTTTCATTTGACTTCAATGTAAGCAAAAACGAAGGCAGGTGCAGGCTACTCAGATTTTCTTGCCTCTCCATTAGGGAAGTAATGATTAGTCCCTATCCATTTCCTACTTCTGGAGGATCTCTGCAGTAAAATTTTAATGGACGAGTACACTGTGTGTGTGTGTGTGTGTGTGTGTGTGTGTGTGTGTGTGTGGGGGGGGGCTTTTATTTTCTTATAAATGCTACTTGGCCTTATTAGGAATCAAATAATCTACACTGTCCTCCATGCCTTCTGTGATGTAGGTACTTGAGAATGCCTCATTAGAGCCTTATTCCTGGGCACTGATGTTTAGGAAGCTGGCCTTTTTTACCAGCTGGAAGAGAAATTTCAGTATGTAAACAATTTGTTGGCAGAGCTGTGATTTCTTTGGATACATTCTGAAGATTTAAACTGATGCCTACTACAAGTGTATTGCCAAATGATTAAGTTATAGCTTATACAGAGTTGATGAGACATGTTGGACATTTGCCACTGTAGGAATAACAGCTGCTGATTTTCAAATTCATTTACTCCAGTACCAAAGTGGTATAATTAAGACTGTTGCTGATGTTTATTAAGAAGTCTCTGATATGGCTCTTGTGCAGAGCTTTTCCAGACTACTACACACAGTTTTGAGATCTAGTAAGCAGGATATTAAATGTGTCTGTGATATAGATAATACCAGTACAGGACATCTGCCTCAGGCTCGCTTATCATTTAGGAGGCATAGATGAGGATTCAGCACTTACTTTTGGATGTCTGTGTGACAACCCCACTTAAACCCGGGCAGTAACTAAGGAGCCTCAATCCTCACCACTGTCTCCAGTAAGTGAGCATCACTGAAAGTAGGGATAGAAATACACAATTTCTCTTAAGAGTACACTGGGAACAGGCTCCAAACCTGGGACTGGACTATGTGCTTCAGTCCAAGCCGCCAAATGAATTTTCACAATAACTACTGCAGAGCACTGTGTCCTAGTTCTTGGTGTTTGCCACACCTACTCTTAAATATTTGATATTCACACACATGAACACTCTTGGGACAGACTGGCACATATTTACCTGCTATGTCCTCTTTCCCAACTTACAAGGTAATGGCTGCCACCAGTCCAAATACCACAGTGCCCTTCAAAAGGGGTATTCAGTTATATTGAGTAAAATAAATATTGATATAAAAGGTAGCATGCAATTCAAGGAATAAGGCTTTTTGGAGTGGCCCTTGTATTGTTGCAGTAAGCATGAACACTCTCAGGTTATTACAAGTACTTTCTGAATAACCAGCCACAATAAAATGTAATAAAATATTTAGTAAACAAAATGATTTAAAACATGCATACATTTAATAACTGATTCAAATAAACCACAGAGTTTCACACATATGAATTATGAAAATAACACTGTAGGATAGGTTTCACACTGATTGTAGAAAAACACTATCTATCTAACTGTACCTCCCTAACTGTCTAAAGATTAACTATCCCTGTCTAATCATAATTAACTCAGCAAGGCAAGATGATACTCTTACTTCTGCAAGGCAAAATAAGAATATATGTCCACTCATCAGGCTGTTGTCTGGTCCTCAGTGAGTGAAATAGCAACTCCTGCTATTTCTGCTGAACAGCTCTGGAAAACTCTGAGTGATAACTACTGATCTGGAAAACAACAACCACTGGACTACTCTGGAAACTACTACAACAGCTACTGCAACAGCAGCTGCTGAACTACTAAACTGACTCACAACCTGCTTTTATAGCAGAATTTTTTAAAAGTCACAGAAAGCTGTTAGAACTCTACTCTCTTTTATCAGACTTTAGAAAGTAAACAAAGCAGGTGCTGTGGAGGTTCTGTTCCTTTCAGCTCTGCCACACTATAACATCACATCTAGGTCAGCTGACTGGCATAACCTACATTCAGAAATCTTTTAAAAACATGTACATTTGGTCCACCAGGTGAACACTGTTTGTTGTCACACAGACATCCAAAAGAAAGTACTGAATCCTCATCTGTGCCAATTAAAAAACATAAACTTATCTACAAAATTGTAGCTAGTCATGCTGGCATATATAACTCAGGGTAATTTACAGTTGTATACAAATTTTACAAAACTTCAGCCAGTCATGCTAGCTCAGATAACAATATCTAATATCCTGACAGTCTGACAACAACTACTAAGTATACCCTTGCAGAAAGAATTGCTTTCTGGACCTCCCCCTCGAAGTATTCAAGAAACCGTAGAAGGGCAAGACTGTATGACCACAAAACAGCTCTTTGATTTATCATTTTTCAAAGTATAATACAAGTTTCCCCTCCAATGGTAGTCCTTTTACTGTAAGTAATCTTGCAGTGAAGAATTCAGACAGAAGAAATTGTTTGAGAATGGCTATATAAGAGGCAGCAGAGACTAGGGCAGGCAGTGACTTGCCACACAGTCAAAAAGCTGCTTCCTTTTTCCAACCAGATCATTCCCCACTTCTTTTCCATCATCAGCTTGGATGAAGACTACACCTTTATAAGTCCCAGTGTTTCAAGCTGTCCACTGACTGAAGGATCTCATGACTGCTAGTTGCAAGATAAAATTACACCCATTCTTTCTTCATGAAGATGCAATCTGTTCTACCCGATGAGACACATTTGGCAGAACCTGTCTTAAAAGAAATGCTCACCTTGGCAGCAGTAGAAAAAAATCCTCCAACAGAACTAGGAATGGAATTTTCTTCCTCTGAAAGTAAAACGGTCCTCATTGACTACAATGACATGGCATAGCAAATGCTAACCGTTCATGAAAAGAAAAAAATATATTAGTCCAGTCAGGACAGGCAGTAGAAGACTGCTGTATTGATAAGTATATTCATATAAATATACATAGTCATATACACTAGTTTTCAGACTGATATGTCCTTTTTCAAGTGAAAAAAAAATCCATACATTAACAAAGGCATCAGGTGTGAAGTATTTAAACACTTTTCAAGTTGTTCAAAGAAAATTATTTGAGGCAATGCATCATAAAAAAATTAAACTCTATTAATATAAGGAGCAAAGCAAACTTTGTTATAATGACTTTTAT
>NC_056739.1:1379679063-1379819063 GCF_019279795.1 Protopterus annectens
TAGCATTCAAATATTTCCTTACTTAGATGACTTGCATATCTTTTCCCTGATGTCATGAACCCTTAATAGGTTTTTGTCTCTTCTTAATCTGGAGTTCCAGATAATTGTTAGAACACCTTCCTTGACTCTGTCACACAAGATTGTGTTTTTGGGCTGCTTTCTAGACACCTCTCAGCAAAAGGCTTTTCTTACTCAGGAGAAGCTAGATTTTTATCAGAAACTTTTATGACTTCTGCAAGGGAATACCACTGGTCTAAAGAGTACATTGTGTCTATGATTCTTATGATGTGTTTTTAAAGTGATTGACTCAAGAAATTCATCCTATGGAATTCTGGAATCCATTTTTAGGCTTTGTTAAAAAAGAATCACACTGGTGGAGACAGCAAATGGCCATAAATCCAGGATTCCTCTTTTCCCTCAGATACCAAATCAGTCTGTGGCTACCAACACTTCAGGTCTCTTGTGGAACAGTTTCTATGGGCATAAAGGTGCAAGGTCTGTGGATCCCCACAGACAGACCAAATGTCAAAGAGATGCTGGCTTTGATCCCTGCCTTAAAATCTCAACATTATTTGGGTCCCCAGGATGTGTTTAGATGATTACAGATAACACCACAATGTTGTATATAAACAAGCAGGGTCGGGGTAAGGGTTGCTAGTGTTACCAGAGTGCACCCTCTTGTGCAGGTTGTCTGTGATTGCATGAGAGGTAGCTGTACAGCATTCCCTAACCCTACAAGCATCTTACATTTCATCAGAGCAAAATGTAGTGGTAGGCAAGCTAAGCAGGATCAGGGTACACCATCACAAATGGAAACTGAACAAGGGGTTCTTCCAGGAATCAATCAAGTTGTGAGGAACACCTCAAATATATCTGTTTGTGTCCTTTCAAAACAGGCAAATGCATTCTAGTCCAGGGTTTCTTGCAAACAAGTCTGTAAAACAGATGCATTTAAATTCCTGTAGTCAAGAATGTTCCTTGATGCATTTCCACCCTTTCCACTGATATCCAGGGTAATTCTGAATATTGAGAAGGACTGTCCAAAAATCATAGTGGGGACTCTCTTTATTGGTTCTCCCTTCTTATGTAGTTGCCCAAGGGCAGTTACCACAAGATTCTTCACAGACTGGATCTACTTACACAAATCAAGGGGATTTTGATACATCCCAGTGTCAAACAACTTCATCTAACTGCGCAAATTTTTATTTATTTATTTAACATTTGTTTACCAGGAAAGTCCAACTTGGAACGAAGCAATTTTTCAGCGGAGGCCTGGGAAGAAACACTCCAGATGCATGTCTTTGTACGTGGCAGGAAACCGGAGCACCCAGAGGAAATCCACACAAATGCAGGGAGGACATGCATACTTCACGCAGAAGGCACCTCAGCTGAGAATCGAACTGGAGAACCTCTTCTTGTTAGATGACAGTGCTACCACTGCACCACTGTGCCATCCAAATGATTCAATTTTGATTCTTTTTAGGCAACTCTTTCATGTGGATGTGCAGCAGGCACTATAGGAGGCAATAAAACCTGCAACCTGGAAATTTTATGCTGCCAGGTGGAAAAGATTTTCTAGTTATTTTATTTATTTATTTATTTATTGCAGTTGGTTTACCAGGATAGTCCATTGGGCCAAAATGAACCCGTTTTCAATGGAGTCCTGGGGAGAAAAGCTCCAAAACAATCTAGGTACAGCAGGTTATTAATGATAATTATACAAATGTAAAAGATTCAAGCAAATAATTTCAAATAGTACAGCAAACGTTAGAAATAATACAGACTTGTGATGAAACTTACAGATGATACAGACTAACAAAAGGAATATTGCAAAGTAGTACTGAAAGTCAGTACATATTAGGAAACATAATCTTAAGAGGTGCAGTCTAGTACATTCTTTGCAAATACCATAGGAATAATAACGTGTGTGCTAGGGGAAAATAATAAGGAAAGGTGCTGGAGTAAACAGGGGGAAGAAGGAAGATAAAAATAGCCAGTGTTAGTTATGTGGGGTGGGAGCAAGAGCATTCCCACTGGGATACTAGATGTGAATGAAGAGATCTTTTGAAAATAAAATGGTTAGAGGTGGTGCAAATGGACGGTGGTAGGGAGTTCCAGAGGCAAGCTAGGCCATAGGATAGAAGGTTTTTGCCTGGGGGATGAGTTGGTTTGTACACTTCTAATAGATTTTGATTGTTTGACCTTAATACTCTTATCAGGTAGGTGCATTTTAAAGGCAGAAGAAAGGGAGGGACAGAGGGAGGGGTTGAGAATGAGCTTGTGGGCAAGAGTTAGTTGAGTGTAGGTGAGATGCTTGGGTAGTTCTAGCCAGTTTAGTTTTTGGGGAGAGGAACAGTGGTGGGTGGAGGACTTATGGCTGGTAGCGAATTTGGCGATTTTGTTGTAGCAAGAGGAAAGTTGTTTTTTTTTTTTTTTTTAGAGAGGACTGTAGATTAGTTAGGACTGGAGCTCCATAGAGAAGGGAGGGGATAAGAAAGGAAGTAGAGAGAGTGATTTTAGTGGCAGGTGTAAGGTAGTGATTTTGTCGGTAGAGCATACCTAGTTTTTGATGGGTTTTTTTGATTTTTAGTTGTAGGTGGGAGTTGAATTTGAGCTGGCTATCAATTTGGACCCCAGGTAACCTGGTCTCCGACACCAGTTCCAGAGGTGAGTTATTTTGACTTGTAATCGAGAATGTATTTATATCGAAAGAAGTGACTTTAGAGGGGGTAAATACCATTAATTTGGTTTTAGAAGCATTGAGTGCTAGATGATTTCTTTTCATCCATTGCTCTGTGGTTGAAAAAGCATCTTGTGCAAGTTTTAGGAGTGTGGGGATAGATGTGGCAGAGCAGATAATAGTTGAATCATCTGCATATTGGATGATGTTTGAGAATGGGATAGATTTGCGGAAATTATTTATAAATATATTGAAGAGAAGGGGCCCCAGTATGGAGCCTTGGGGAACTCCGGTAGGGGTATTAAGAAATGAGGAGGTGGCCTTTTTCCATTTTACTGCTTGATATCTATTGGATAAGTAGCTGGAGAACCAATTCAAAGAGGAGGGAGATAGGTTAAGTTTTGAGAGTTTAGTTAAAAGCAGGCTGTGTGAGATAGTGTCAAAGGCCTTAGAGAGGTCAAGTAGTAGGGTAGAAACAATTAGGCCAGTGTCACGGGCTTTATTTACAGTTTCAAGGAAGGAGAGGAGGGCTGTCATAGTGCTCTGATTTGGTCTGAATCCATGTTGTGTGGGAGTTTGAAGGTGATTATCTAAGAGATGTGGTAGGAGTTGAAGTTGGACACTTTTCTAGGAGTTTAGAAATGGGAGACAGGATAGCGATGGGACGGAAATTAGTAACATTGTTATTGTTGCCACCTTTATGTAAGGGTATGATGAAGGCCTGTTTCCAGATTTGGGGTACTATACATTCTTGGATAGAGCGGTTGATTAAAATGCTAATGGGGTAGGCAATTGCTTCAGCAGATATGCTAAGAAAGTAAGAAGGGATGTTATCAGGAGCGTTAGTGCATGGCTTCAATTTCAGAAGGAGTTCTTATAGTTGTTGTTTAGCTAATAACCAGGGTGCCATCATGGATTATTTACCACTGGTTCTGAAATATTTCTGTGACTTACTTTCTTCTAGACTTTCTTATTACTCTGTCAAGGTATATCTTTGCAGCCATTTCAGCATGTCTGCCCATGGATTCAGTTTGTCAAGGGGGTTTTACATCTTAGGTCTCCTAGAAAACAGGTGCCCCCTTCCTGGAATCTTAACTTTCTGCTGGAAAAGTTAACTGTGTCTCCCTTTGAACTAGCTAATCAACCAGACTTGAGGTTTATTACTTAAAGACTGTACTTGTTATTGCTCTGACATCTGTAAGAAGAGTATTGAGTTGCTAGCTGTCATGGTGAACCCTCTCTGGTCTACCATAGAGATAGGGTCACATTATGAACAAATCCATCCGTCATTTATGCCCAAAGCTGATTGGGTTTACTTTGAATCAAGCCTTCCATCTCAGACTGTTCTTTCCAAATCTTCAGAACCAGGTAGACAGGGTTCTGTATACTCTGGACATGGATAGGCAGTTTAGGTACTGTCTTGACAGAATTAAGTTAACCATCATGGAAAACCAATTCCAGCCAGTGTCAAAGCACATTGTGCTAGAGCCTTGACATTTGGGATGGCATACTAGAAAGAGGTGGACTTCATAAGCATTCTAGAGGAAGCAACATGGTCCTTTGTGCATACTGTTATAAAGTATTACAGGCTGGATTCCTTTTTCAGGTCCAGGACTGGCTTTGCTAGGACCATTCCCTAGAGACTCATGGATTCTTATCCTTCCACCTCCCAGATTGGATAGGCTTTGGTGATCAACTCGTGTAGCCAAAAAGCTACTGCAGCAGTGAGAATGATGAATATAGTGCAGTTGTGTAACTTGCACTTACCATAACAGTAGATGTTCAAGTTCCTCACTGTTGCATTGGCTGCATCCACCCCCTCCACACACTTCTTGTTTTATTTACTGTTGCATCTTTTGAGGTTCAGGATGAGTAAGCTCTTTCAATCTATGGGCAAGAAAGTCCTGCAGAGGCCAGCCAATCAGTAGTCAGAGTGTAGGTGTAGGAGAGAGACAGAGCTTTGTGAAGATGGCCATTGTTGTATCCCTGGCAGGATACAGTCCATATAGCCAAAAGGCTGCTGCAGTAGTGAGGAATTCAAATATTCAGTGTTGTTGCAAGTTCAGCTTACACAACTGTACTTTTTAACCGGGACAAAACTTTTTCATTTTTATATGCCTGTAAAACATATTTGCTGTTTAGCTAATATGGAATTGCGGTTAGCTCTAATACCTTCTGTTGACTGTTGGCTAGCACTGAATGTTTTGACACAGTGAGAGGTTTTAGTACTTTGAGTCTTTTGGCCTTTCACTCAATGTATTGCATTCAGTAAACACCATGTGCACACCACCACAACACAAAGCACTTCCGCTACACTCACTTGTACAGATGTGGTCATGATGTCATTTCCCAAGTCTCCTATAATTGGAACTAAAAAATGTTGTCCACTGTGCAGGACCCCTACATCATCAGCACATTCTTCATCCCTAGTAACACATACTTCAGAGAGTTAGAAGGGTGCATGCTAGAAGCCCTTAGGGGTCTACAGCAGATGCATCCACTCTGGGAAGTGTTTTGGCAATTGGTGATTCTGTTACAAGGCACAAAAACACTAGCTTCACAAGACTGGACAAGTATATGGCGACAGTTGTCTTTGTGGAGCCAGGGCCCAAGACATTAGAATTCTTCAATCCCGTCACCTTGACAAATAGAATTATAAACTGGTGATGACCCATATAGGGATGAATGGCTTTAGGTACACCACCCAAAAGGAAATATAGAAGAATTCATAGATGTATAGATATTCCAAGGCCACTGAGCCTTACAATCATTTATGCCTTGCCTGTACCCTTCCTCGGGCTGCACCTTTTTTCTCCAGGAGGACTATACCAGTACAAGTAAACTTTAAAAAAAAAAAAAACTGTACCTACTGAATCGCTGCTTTATTTGTGCTGTCTGTTCCTGTTGTGACTTGTGAGCTACTGTTTCAAAGCAGTCTACTGATTAACTATATTTCATTGTTATCTACTGCAATTCGTTACTGTTTAACTGCATTTTACTACATTTCGTTGCTGTTTAAGTGTATGTTTTCATACTGCAATTTCAATTCTTTTGACTAAGTGATTAATCTGTGCTTCATTGTGAGTTTTTTTCTTACTTAGTTCTTAACCTTAAAATTGAGTAGCTTCGTTTAGATACAGGTCTGCTGCATCCAGAGCTTCAGCTGCACAGTTTTTAACCCTTTTTGAGGCATTCCAGATACAAGTTTTTCCCTTAGTAGCACTTGCGTTATCTAGTAGTACTGCTCGTAGACCTTCCTCTCTTTACCCTCTTAGCTCTTTCAATTTCTGACAAATATGGGCGGACAATTTCTTACATTTTCTCCTGCCAGTCTGGTTGATATTGTCATCTTGAGAGTGTAGCAACTGCCTCATGTACACAGACAACCCTCTACTACTACCACCTAGGAGCACAGTTTGTGAGAGCTGCAAATACATATCAAGCACATAGTGTCATTGCTCTTTCCCCCACAAACCAGTATATCTGGCACTGAGAAGGTTGGCAACATTAACACAACACCTCAAACACCACCCACAGCTACACAACACACTCCCATATATGCGGAGGCCCTCAACAAAAGAGACCTCCGAGTCATAAATGCACCCAAACTCCATTGCACACCACATCACACATAGTCCACACACCTGTTTGTTGAAGATGTGCAGCAGGTAAAAATGAAGGCAAGAAAGCCTGCTACTAGAAAATCATGTATTAGTAAATGGAGAAGGTTTTCTAGTTGTTGCCAACAAAGCCAACACTCATTCAGGACTAGTTGTTCTCTGGTTTTGCAATATTTATGTGAGTTACTATCCAATGGCCTTTGTTATTCCTCTGTCAAGGTTTGTTTATTGGCCATTTCAGCATGTCTGCCCATGAATCCTCCTCCCTCAATACAGTCTCAAGTCATAATGTTTTTGAATGGGATTTTGTATAAGAGGCCTCCAAGAAATCAGGTGGTCCCTCCTTGGTATCCTAATTTTGTGTTATAGAAGCTAACACTTGCTGCCTTTGAACCAGCTAACCTGGCTTACTTGAGGTTCTTAACATGGAAAACTGTTTTACTGATTGGTCTGATCTCTGGGTTATAAGCTGTAATGATGAGCCAACCCCTTCTCATTTTCCATAGGGACAGGATTTCTTTGAGAACTCATCCTTCTTTTATGCCTGAAGTTGTATCCGACTTTACTTTAAGCCAAAATATCCATCTCTTCATTTCCTTTCTTGAACCTAAATAGGAGGGAGAAAGGCTACTCCATACTGTGCATGTCCACAGACAACTCTGGTACTGTTTTCAGAGAACCAAATCTTTCAGGTCTTCTGATTAATTGAACATTTCTTGTGAAGGTAAGTAGAATAGGACAACTTGTGTCGAAACAAACTATTTCAAAATGGTTGTCTAAGGCTATTAACCTTTGCTGTACTCACCATAACAGTATTCCAGGAAGGGTCAAGACCCACTTTTTCAGGGTCTTTATTTCATCTGTAGGGCTTTGGAAGTTGCTACTTGGTCCTCTGTACATACTTCTACAAAGCACTATAAGCTTGATTCCTTCTCTAGGTCCAAATCAGACTTTTCTAGGACTGTTCTCCGGTGTCTCCTGGACTCTTCCCCTTCCACGTCCCAAATGTAGTTAGCAAGGGGAATCTATGCATATAGCTAAGGCTACTGCAACAGTGATTAATATGATGAATACCACCATACAGTTGTGTAAGTAAACTTACCAAAAACAGTAGATGTTCGAATAATCACTGCTGCAGTAGCTGTTATTTCCTCCAATCCCTTTGTTATTTGGTGTGAATTTTATGTTGGGGTGTGGACATTTATTTTATGTTGTTCCTAACATTGTCCTTTCAGGGCTCCTCCTCCTCCTCTCTTTTAGCAAGAAAGCTTTGAAGGGCTTTGCACCCAACCTTGTCTTTTAGTCAGCTCAGCTTGAGCTGCCTGATAGTTTGGGCATGTGGAATGTCTCTGAAGGTTTAGAAGCTGGTCAGCTTTTATACTTTTGTCAGAATATACCCCATGTAGCTAAGGCTTCTGCAGCAGTGATCATTCGAACATCTTATGTTGTTTAAGTTTACTTACACTACTGTGATTTCTTAAGGCCCTTTTAATGTTAGAGAGGTTTGACACATGAAAGACACCTTGCTGTAACACACTCCTTGTCTAGCCTTGTGAGTGACAAGTTAGTGTGCCTGACAATAGAGTCACCTATCACTAAAACTTTTCTGTTGCTGCTGTGATTCAAAGTGATCGAGTGTTTCTGCTCAGAATGAATCTTTATGGGAGGTATGCATAAGATGGAGGAGTGGCCTTATTTTTGCTGACACTTAATCCTGTTATTTCTAGGAGACTCTGAGAGTGATTGTTTTTACAGCCTCAGCATAAGACATTTTGATGTGATTAGAGAAAGGTTATTATGGGGGTACATGAAGCTCATAGGGAAAGTTTGTAGGTGAGAGGGAAGCTCCAGATTAGTTAGGTATTTCCACCTCACACAGATGGAATTATTAGTGTCAAGTGCAAGCTCTTCTTTGAGCATAAGTTAGTTTGTACATGTTCTTATGAGACCTAGTAGTAGACGGATAGCCTTTCATCTTGTCTTATGCTTAGGTGTTTAGACAAGTAATTAAATGTAGCACTTACATTAGTACTGACTGACAGATGTGCGTTTCAAAGATCTACCCCTTCCCTCGAACAGACTCCCCTTCCATGTGAAACAAAGTTCATCCCTAACACTATTCAAATGCAACTTGGACCAGTTGATGGGAGTTTGCAGATTTACCCTGGTTTAGTTGGTAACTATGTGCCTAATAGACAGAGGCAGCCCGTGAAACTTAAGTGTACAAGTCTGTATTGTGACCATAACATTTCTTGAGATATTGACATGTCAGCAATATTTTAGTAAATTTGGGGTGAGCTTGGCTAGGCTTAAAATGGCTGTTGGACTGATAGCCTAGTAATCACCTATGAATTAAGCAGGTACGAAGAGAAGAAAGAAATGGTAGTCTGCCTTTAACAGTCAAAATCAAGAACCTAGAAATAAAAACAACTTTTCAAAACTCAAGGGCAACCGAGTTGAAAAGAGCAGCACAAAACTGTCTTGGTGGACACACTGTATTCTCTCTGAGGAATACAATGGGAAGACAATTACTTAAAGGAGAAGCTGTGCAAAATGCTTTTGTGCTTTTTGACAACAGCCAGTAAAAGAGTAGAAGGAGGGAATAATGTGGTCAAATTATCATAAGAGGCAGACAAAAGAATATAGAAATAGCTGGGGAGGGTGAGAAATTTCTTAATCTTAGCTCTGTTGATGAAAGACCTTGATCTGCCATAAAGCAATTAGAACTTCTGGGTCTGTCGCTCTTCTCACAGTGAAGAAATTATGGTTTAATACCAACAGTTTAGACCAGTTAAATGGCAAAATGAAGTGCATCTATTTACTGGAATGATTAATATAGGGTTATAGAGCTTAGTCATATAGATAAAGACTGTTAAATGAACCTAAAACAAAGAAATGAAAAAAAATCTTCACTTATTTCTAATGTTCGTCATGTTTCACTGTTGCAGTCTTGACAGTTGGGAATTCCTGCCTTGAAAGCCCTCGGCTGGTCTGACTACCAGAAAAACTTATTTCACCTCCCAGGCTGGCGGATGCCCTAATTGACATCCGTACTCTCAGGTATAAAGGGAGCCAGCCTGCGTCATCACTTCAGTCTTTTCTTGTTGCCGGAGCCTGAAGCAGATTTCAAGTGCATTGGTCGGTCCGCAGCAGAGAGGCGTGATTGGAAAGATAAGTACCCTGTTGGGGAATTCCTTTCTTTCTTCTTTAACTCATGTCAGATAAAGTTAATTGTCTCTGCTGTGATAAACAAATTCCACACAGAGACTTCTGTACGCTTTGTGTAACTTGCTTAGGCCCAGACCACGATATCCCTAACAGTGTTTCTGTGTTAGGTTTAACACTAGAACTATTAGGTGTAGAGCTTGTTTTTTGAGACTGGAATCTGTGCAGTCACGTACTTTGGCATCTGACAGTCATCCCAAGCTCAATTTACCCAAGTGCAAAAAAGATAAGAAACAAAAGCCTAGGTCCAAATGACACTCAAATGACACTCAATCGCCCCGACTTGCCTAGCAGACTTGTGATTGTTGAGGAAGATGAGGCACTTTCGCAGTCCCCTTTGAACTTTGATTCAGTGATCTAGGCCTCTGTCGAGACCCATTTGGAGTCAGGATATCCCTTCGACTTCTATGGCTCATATATTCAGCTCATTGGTTGGATCCGAGACTGTTTTTTTATTTAAATTATTTCCATCCAGTATCCTGTTCCATTGAACTGCTTAGCAGGCCACCGCTTCTGACAAGTGACTGCTAATTGGAGACTTTTCATGGATTTACACCATTCTGGTGCATCTCCAGTGTAAATAGTCAGACTCCAGGGTGTCACAGTCTTAGGCCTAAGGCCAAACCCACACCAAGGAAAGGCATTGTGGCGGGGCCTTCACCTAGGCCTACGAGCTTCCAGTTTCAGGGATCTCCAGCATGATTTAATAAAATTGGCTGAAGCCCTCATTAATATTGTAAGGTCTAGACAGACTTCAGGGGGTATACCCAGGGAAAAGAAAGAGACCCCCCCCCCCCAAATACCTCTATGATCCACTGCAGTTAGAAGAAGAATCTGAATTGGAGGACTCTGCATCTGAAGAAGGCCCCACTTACACCTCATAAGAGGAATCCGATTCAGGGAAAATCTCCCCTCTGCCTCTCCACCTGAAGACCTCACTTTTTGGTAAGACTCTCTATGCTGTGAAGCAATAATTTTAGTGGGAAGCACAGGAATACCCACAGGCCTAAAAGAGTTAGGGAGTGCTTAGATCTCCCTGAGCACAAATGCCTAGCAATCCTACCTCTTCTGGAAGTAGTGGAAGATGTTTTTTAGGATGCTTCTTTAAATCCTGATTTGCTCCCTCCTGCACCCAGAAAGCCTCCAAGCCTGAAAGGGTCCAGGAATCACATAAATATCTGTTCAAAAACCCAACTGTTGATCCTGAAGTGGTCACCCAAGGCCGTAAGGAGTCTAGGCCAGTACCTCTAGGAACCCTTTACCTATTGACAAAGAAACTAGGGTTCTTGATAGATCTGGAAAGAAAGTGTATACTTTTGCTGCCCTTACAATGAGGGCTCTCAACTGTCACCTCCAAATTATCATATACCAGCAAAACATTCTTGACTGACCAAAACAAAAACTCTCCGGTGTAGAGGATAAAATACCTTTCTAAGGAACTTTTAGATTTGTGCCATTCCAGTTTTCAAGTGACTAAACACTCCCTACACTGTGGGTGTGATGCTATGGAAGCCTTCTGCAGGGCATCCATCACTGGCACAGTGATCAGGAGACATGCTTGGTTTAGGGAGCAACCCCTCCCTGACCAGGTGAAAGCTAATCTCCTGGATGTCCCCCTTGACAAAGAATGCCTTTTTGGGGCTAAAGCTGAAGCAGTCCTCAAAAAGATGGAGGACAAGGCAAAATCCATGCAAACATTAAAGGGCTTTCTACAAGTGGAACCCCCCCTCAGGTTCAGCAGGAATTTTCCAGCCAAGCATTAGTCCTTTCCCACCCAATCTAGAAGCAAACAGAGAGAACCACAGAGGGACAGAACCCCCCAGTCATATACCACAACAACAAAGATCTAGGCATTGGACCTCAAGAGTCTCATAGACAGGGGAGTTCTAGGACATCTGCCCCTGCCAGAGAGTAATTATGACTTCCTGCGTCTACCCCACCCCAGTGTTAGGAGGAAGGCTATCCCTTTTCTATCAGAACTGGACCCATGTTACTTTAGATCAGTGGGTTCTAAATATTATTTCCAATGGTTTCCAACTCAGTTTCATGCAGACTCACTTTCATAGAGCCGTTAAGATTCTCAGGATACCCAGATGTACCCCAAAATCAAAAAATTCAGGCTCTGGAATAAATACAAATTGTGTTCCCAGGGAGCAGTGGAATCAGTTCCATAAGATCAGAAAAGGGAAGGATTTTACTCGACTCGTCCTGGTATCCAGGAAAGAAGGGTCTTGGTGTCCCATTCTGGACCTGTCCAACTTAAATCTTTTTCTCACTGTACCAAAAATTAAAATGTTGACACTGCAGAAACTACTACCCATATTAGCCCCTCGGGCATTCATGAATTCATTAGACCTATCTGCGCATTCCCATATCAAAGTCACACAGACGCTTTCTTCACTTCAGAGAAAGCTCCAGTCGTTATCAGTTTTCAGCTTTGCCCTTTGGACTGTCTACTGTACCAAGGGTCTTCACAAAGTACCTAGCTCCTGCCATTACGTTCTGCAGGACCAGAGGGGTCCATATTTATCCATACCTAGACAATTGCCTAATACAGGCCTCAGACTGGTCACAGATTCTCAAAGACCTGAAATTCACACAGGACCTCCTAACCTTCTTGGGATTCACTCTAAACCTAAAGAAGTTAATCACTACCATCCAAACAGATGTTTTTTTTCTCAGGACACTCCTAGACTCTTCCCACCAAAAGAGTTTCCTCCCCCCCTTGGACAAAGTCACCTTTTTGACCAGCTACTTCCAGAACTGACAGTATAAACAGTGCATAACAGCCAGAGAATTCCTCAGAGCTCTGGAGTACATGGCATCTTGTATCCTCATGGTGCAACTACCCAGGCTACACATGAGGAAGCTTCAGTGGTATCTAAAGAATGTGTGGTGCCAGAGCACACAGTCCCCGGACACCAAAATACACCTGATACCTTACCTCAAGCAAGAACTCCTATGGTGGGCACAGGCTTGCTCCCAGAATCAGGGTTTGCCCTTCAGAATCTCGCCTCAAGGGCAGACCCTCACCACAGACGTTTGAGACATCACATGGGAGGCCCATACCCAACATCTCCAAACCCATGGGTAATAGGATTCCCAGACCAAGAAGAGGCACACAAATTGGAAAGAACTCATGGCAGTTCTAAAAGGCTTATTGGCCTTCAAAGACAAATGGATATCCAGGGTTCTGGTAGTACAAACAGACAACACCGCATTCATGTGGCGCATAAACAGACAAGGAGGTGCACACTCCTGCGCCTGCATGTCTGGGAGACAGCACACTCCATGGGACTACACCTCCTGGCCCAATATCTGCCATGGGAATAAAACACCGTTGCGGATCACCTCAGCAGGAACTTGACAGACCCCCATGAGTGGCATCTATACTGAGATATCTTTCTCAGCCTAGCTCAAAAATGGGGGACTCCACAGGTGGACCTCTTTGCCAGCAAGGACAATGCTCAACTGGAGAATTTCTGTTCCAGGACAAGACAGACATCGACATGGAGAATGGATGCCTTCTCCTTCCCATGGGCTCACCTCTTCATTTACACCCCCCCCCCACCTTTTCTACCTTGAGTCCTTCTGAAGATAACAAAAGAGGGCCCAAGGACGATTCTGATAGCTCCAAACTGGCCCAGGCAGCACTGGTTCCCACTCCTCCTCCAGCTCACCAATCAGTAACCTTGGCATTTGCCACAGAGGGTAGACCTTCTCACATAAGGCAAAGGGAGGATAATGCACCTCGATCTGCAGACTCTAAACCTTTCAGCTTGGATTATCCTACAGCACCAAACTGCTACACCAACTTAAGCCAACAGGCGGCAAACATTCGGAAGGAATCCAGAAGGCCTACCACTAGGAAATCTTACTCAGCCAAATGGATAAGTTTCTGTGCTTGGTGCCAGAGGTACCCCTTTGAGCTGAGCTCAGCCAACATTTTGGCCATCCTGGAGTACCTGACAAGTCTAGTGAATAAAGGGCTTTCCTACTCCTCCATAAAAATAAATGCCTTAGCCATCTCTGCTCGCTTTCCTGTTCTTCCCCCAATCCTCTCCCACCCCCCTCCTGAAACAATTCCTTAGGGGTGTCATTCACATTAGGCCTCCCAGGAGGAAACCCACACCTCCATGGGACCTCAACTATGTTCTGGGAAAATTGACTTTGCCTCCTTTTGAACCTGCAGCTATTGCCTGTTTAAAATTCCTCACTTGGAAGACTGCTCTTCTTTTAGCCATTATGTCTGCTAGAAGGGTCTTAGAGTTACAGGCCCTAATGGCAGTATCTTCAATAAAGACAGGGTCTCCCTCAGGACTAACTCTTCCTTTATGCCTAAGGTGGTAACCAGTGTTTCTTTGAATCAAGCCATCCATCTGGCTGCCTTCTTTCCCAATCCTCAGAAAAGAGGAAAAACATTACTGCACTCCTTGGATGTGCACAGAATGTTACAGTTCTACATAGGACAAAATCCTTAAGGAAATAAGATCAACTGTTCATTACCTTTGCCCCCAGATCTGAAGGAAAACCAGCTTCTAAATATACCATTTTCAAGTGGATTTCACACTGCATTTCTTTCTGCTACAGCCATCATGGTAAAAAAAAAGTTGGTATTAATGAAAGATTTTAACCTGTGTGTGTTTATTTTATATTAAATGTTGTGGTAAAAGTGAAATTTATGTACATTTTAGCTAGGGCAAGTTTCTTTTAACATGGCATTTTATTCAAAGACAGCTTATTGGATAATTAACCAATTACTTCAAATACAAAAGTTATAAAATGCAGGTTTTAGTCTCATTGTGAGTTTCTGATGAAGTTCGAAAACGGATTTGTATTGACAGCGTTAAAGTTGTTTGGTTTCACAATTAATAACATGGACTATTTTGAGTTGGGTGTTTTTAACATCAACAGTGTGCAACACATTGTCTTGGAGCCCTTATTTGGTTCTCCAGCGAACCTTTTTTTTGGTTTTGGTTCGTTTTCCAACTCTTGGATTGTCAAAAAAAAAAATGACTTGGTTAGACCTCACTCTACTAGGGCCACAGCTACTTCTACAGCTTTCCTTAAGGAGGGGGGTGTACACCAAAGACATTCTGGAAGCAGCCGCTTTGTCTTCTCTGCATACCTTCACAAAACTCTTCCACCTGCCAGCTTTCTCAAGATCCAGAGCATGATTTGCCTCTGCAGTCCTGCAGGGAATCCTCTTCTCTCCTTGATTTCCGTCCACCCTCAGTTAAGCTTTGGGAATCTTCCCAACTGTCAAGACTGCAACAGTGAAACATGATGAACATAATACAGTTATGTACACTTACCATTATTATACATGTTCGAGTGTATTCACTGTTGCAGTCTTCTTTCCCTCCCTCCTACCCCTTTGGCCTACCAGGTAGGCTTAGAATCTCCAAATATGTCGACTTTGGGCACTTTCCCAGAATATCCTAGGTTAGGTAACCCCTTTCTTTATTCAACAATGCTTAATTCCAGGCTCCCCCTACATGGAGATGATGCTTGCTAGCTCACTTTATGTCTGAGCGTACTGACATTGGTTAGGGCATTCGCCATCCTGGGAGGCAAAATCAATTTCTCTGGTAGTCAGGCAAGCTGAGGGCTTTCACGGCAGAAAATCCCAACTGTCAGGACTGCAACAGTGAATACGCTCGAACATCTACATTTATGGTTGGTATATACAAGTGTACTTTTTGAATGTCTTGTAAAACGAATATAGTCTACCATGATATGAGTGTGGCAGGGGGATGAAAGAAAATATTCTTGAGTTGCATCTTACCATCACCTAGAATGATGCTAAAATTCAAGGACAAGATAGCTGGTTTCAGGAACTGGCTTATAGCTGCTTTCATTCTAGGTATATACAGTGCTTCTACTTGGGACCAGATGTCTCGCATATTGTCTTGCTTGGCCCAGGATGGTGTACAACTCTCTTAACAGGACTTTTGCATTTTGGCTAAATCTTTTGCAGTTCCATAATGCCTTTTTAGGCAGATCTTGCCTGCTGGTCATTCCTACCAAACAAGTTCCAATTCTAAATGTATTAAAGTAGACTTGATACCAGGAGTCTTAACAAAAAGGCTCCCAAGCTTGAGGCTTTCCTGCCACTCAAACACATGTGTGTAGTAACACGCATCGTTTCAGTACGCTAAAAGTACTTTTATATTTTTGGATTAATGCTGGTCTTGCATTTAGACCTACAGGCAACAGTGTGGGTGTGTTAGACTTTGTCAGAGACTGCCTTATGTCAAAGCAGATTCCTTTTGACTCCATTTTGGAAATTATGGAAATACAAGTCATCATAAACAAAGTCAATTACCACTTCATAGCCAGTTGCAGATATCCCTCCATGTTCCCCAATGATCATGATAGCTGTGCTATCCCTATAGACTCACATACATTTATTCTAGGTGACTTCACTTACCCTACAATAAACTGGCTGTCCTACACTACAAATGGAAAGCATGACTAACACTTACGTGATGGTAGCTAGGATCCTGGATTTTAAACTTACCTGCATTATTCCCTCTTGTACAACTCCATATGCATCATCCTCCAATGTTAGTTCAGACCATAAATCAGTGATTTTCATTTGAGGCAGGAGGTACTCCTTAGGCAAATGTTTGATTTCAGTGACTTTCTCAGAAGCAAACCTCCTGTGGCTACTTTGTGATCTAAAAATTTCCATGAAATCCCTACCTAGACTGAACCTGTAAAAAGAGCGAAGGGCTTTACCTTTGAGTTCTTGTCGCTCCCAAAATGTTGTATAGAGAAAGCAGTACCTACTCTCACTAATTATATGGAGAGATATAAATAGAATCCCTTATGGAGGAACTCCTGTAAAAATACAGTGTTGTTTTAGGAAGTCACGAAGAACATAAGGCAGCGGTTAGAAAGCACAGAACAGAATTTCAACTCACAATGGCCACTGATGCCAAAAGTTGTTACAAATCCTTCAGTCATCAGTGTTCTGAATTGATCCATTATGATGACACCCGTTCTGATTCTAAACAAATAGCTAATGTACTAGCTGACAGATGTAATGCACACTTTGCATCATCCACCATATCCATTGCCTGCCTGATTCTGTAGACCCTCACTCCCCCTCCCCTCCTATAATCACTTTGGAAATAGTCTTAGCAGCCATTTCTGAAACAAAAGAAGACCCCCGGGATTCATGAAGCTTGCGCCAGAGTAGTGATGGCGATCTAGCTCCAAATATGGCCGCTGAGAACTGTTTCCACGTACACTACCAGCGTACGGCAGAGCTGCGCATCTCCTGGCACATGTATGCTAATTACCCCATGTGCAGAAATGTAGCATGCAAATGAAGGTATATTGCAATTTAATGAAGTGGTGCAGGCGTAGCGTAAGCATGTAGAAATGTAAACCAAAAAAAAAAAAAAAAAACGGTTTACATTTTGTCAAACATAAAATCGGAGCCATGAAAGCAGACCAAACTTGCGTATTATAATGTTAATATATGCCAATGGCTAAATATATAGTCAATGCCATAAAACAACATATAAAAAAATAACATTTAATGTCATGGCCACACCAACGAAAAGTAAAACCGTAGTGCATCTGTGCGCAAACGGGATCACAAGGAAAATATATTTAGATGTCATAAAACTGCAATGTAACACAATTCATGATATCCCCATAATAGTCAATAGCACGTATGCTACACCACAACCATGGAGCAAGGGTTGCTAAGGGTCTGCGACAGTGTTCCATGTGGTAACTAAGAATCAGCAGTCGATGCCATGCAAATCAGTCAAGTAATACTGAATTGCAAATGCCCCGCTGGCGTAAGGATGTACCACACAGCGTAGCGGTACAACACCAAGGTGTGGCCTGGAGGTAAACATGACATCAAGAGAGGGGCGCACCACCGTAGCTGTAAGCACATTGGATCATTGCTAATCCATGGTGCGTGTTGCTAAGCAAAGCCGCAGGATAGGGGTGTGGAAATAGCCATAGCTTTGCTTAGCTCAGAGCACACAAGGTAACCGAAAGATGTAATGGGATCCTATCTCGCCTACATTCATGACAGATGGGTTCGGAGCCGATCCATCGGCTCCGACTCGGCAACTAATACACTAGCACGAAGTCTCTCATTGGCTGGGCTACTCCCTATCCCAGGATGCACTACACCTGCTTCCCCAGATCTCGTTTGCCGCTTAACAAGCTGGACGTGGTCTCGACTTGGCTGGAGCTAAGTGGTTCTTTTTACCTTATTGGTCCTTGACCTAGGGAATTTTTTGTCTCTATTAACCAAACAGCTGTTTTAACAGCTATTGCTTTCTATTTCTTAAGTTTTTGTTGGTGTGCTTGAGTGTTTTCTAAAATTTGATTATTCTGTCGGGCAAGGCCCGTTTAAGTTAGAGGGCCTTTGCCCTACCTTTCAGTGCTATTAGTTTAATTAACTTTTGGTTAGTTGTGTTTCGGGCAAAGCCCATTTAAATTAGAGGGCTTTGGGCCGTTTAACTGTTTTTCTAATTTTTGTGAGGTAAACTTTCACCGGTTCTCGCGCCAGTGTGTCTCGCGCCTTTCAGTTGGCGCTTTTTTGTGTATAGTGACTATACTTGTTGAGTAAGATTTCCATAGAGTTTTTTTTCTTGTTGTGGCTTGTATCATGTCTAAGGAACACAAGTCAGGTTTTAAAAAATGCACTCGGTGCAATTACAAGATGTCCATTACAGACAGTCATTCAGTTTGTGTTTATTGTTTGGGGCCGAAACATTTGCAAGAGACTTATAGCGTCTGTCATGTGTTCTCCGCTAGAGTTCTTCAAGAACGCAAGAACAAGTTGATATTGAAAGGGCTTATTAAACCTTCTTTTGAGGAAGCCTTAAATCCACCTGTTGCTTCCAAAAAGAAAAGATCATCGGCTCCGACAAGTCCGTCGGAGCCGACTTCTAAAAAGTCTAAATTGACCTCTTCTTCCTCGGCTCCACTGACTTCGGGGCCGAGGGTCGAAGGGTCTGCCTCGATACCTCCTACTTCGGCTCCATTGTCTTCGGAGCCGCAAGTGGGAGCATCGAGAGGTGAATCACCTCCATCGGTTCCAATGGCTTCGGAGCTGGTGGAAGTGTGCAGCTCAGACTCTTCCCCCTCGGCTCCGAAGAAGGCTCCTTCGGTGCCGACGGTGGTCCATGCTGTAGTGGAGTCGGCGCCGATAGCATTGGAGCCGTTTCGGATCCGGTCCCCTTCTCTCTCGGAGCCGAGAGGAAAGTCGTCTCGATTGTCTACCTCCTCTAAATCCTCGAGACTTTCAGATTCGGACCTGGATAGGGTTTTACAGAGGCTATTCCAATCTCCAGTGTTTACTAAAATGGTCTCGGCTCCAGCACAGTTTGCTTCGGAGCCGATCCCTCCTCCAACACATTTAATTCCTCCTCCAACCTCTTCGGAGCCGTTGGAGCCGGTGGTGGTGGAGCAATGTGGAGCCATACGGTCGGAGCAGAGACCCCTTACGGGCCTCTCTGTTCCGACTGTGCTTCCTACCCTGTCCTCCGGTTCAGGGTTTGGCACTGCGACTTCTTCAGCCGGAGCCGAAGGGAACACTTTAGGTTTGGGTGCTTCGGTACCTAGTCTTCCTCTTGGAGCATCGGCTGCTGGAATTCCTGGTGCCATCGTGGCCTCTAGACCAGCGACCTCCTTGGATTCTGGAGGTCCGGCCTTTGAGGTCATGAGGAGCGCACTAGCCATGTCTTTGCCATTTCAACAAGATTCTACCTCACCGTCCCTAGAATTGGAGACTGGTACCTCTGTTGTGTTGCAGCCCCCCGGTAGCGGGGCCCCAGGGCCTGAGGATACCCCCATCGGCGGTTCCCTTCTTCCGGGTGGTCCGTCCGAATCTGCTTCGGATGAACCACCAAGGAAGAAATTGTGTAAGAGGAAGCACGTAGACTCCCAAGATGAGTCTGTTACATCGGATACTGACCTCGATGACGCAGAAGGGTCTCCCAAATCATCTTCGGATGATATCTCCTTCTCAGACATCTTGGAGATTCTGAGACAGAGAGGTGACTGGCAAGCCAAAACCCCTTCAGCTGAGGAGTCAGTCTTCCTCAAGGTCTTTGGGGCCCAGCCTTCCGCCTCCTGGGTGTCTCCGCCCTTTGATGAACTCCTTGATTTGGTTTCTCAGGCGTGGGAACACCCTGATTCTGTGGAACCGGTGCCTGCGAGACCCAATAAATTTTTGTCAGCCCCCCCCCAGAAGGAGTTTCTCACAAAGGGTGTGCCTGTAGATGCTTTGGTGGTGGCTTCTGCCACACAGCAGGACGTGGCAGAGGCTTCGACGTCTATTCATCCTCCTAATAAGGATTCTAGGAGCATGGATAGGTGGAAGCGTACCCTCTCTTCAGCGGCCTTTGCATTACGGTCGCTGAACTACTTATGTCATTTTACAAGGCTCCAAAGGGATCTTCTCAAAGAGCTAAATGACTCTCTTGTTGGTAACCTACCTGAGGCGCTGGCCCGACTGTTGGCGCACAGATGACTACCCTCTTTTCTATTGTTAACTCGTCCATGAGGCTCATTTCATATGCAGCCGAAGGCGAGTAGAGCTTGAGGAACAGGCGTTGCCCTCAGGAGACAAGCCTGGTTACGCTTGTGTTCGCTCGGAGGCCTTCAAGTCTTCCTTCGCGCCTTTGATGGGTCATCTTTGTTTGGACCCAAGGTGAAGGACACACTAACTCGGTGCGAGCAGGAGGGCAAGACTTTGACTGCCGTTGGGGCCCGATTTTCCGCTCCTTCTAGGCCTTACCCCAAGGCTGGGAGAGGAGGGAAAATGTGGTTTAGAAAATCTCAGAAGTCTTTCCCTACTCCACCCAGTGATTCCCCCTCCAGAGGCACGGGGGGGGGGGATTTTGGAAGACGCCGCCCCAGAGGTGGCAGAGGCCCACGTAACTCTGGAGACCGCGATTCCTTTCGTGGTTCTTCATACAACCAGCGTTCCTGAGTTGTTGCCCGACTGTGCATCTCCGGAGCCAGTCGGGGGTCGCTTTGCGGCGCACCCTCAAGCTTGGGAATCCATAACAAGCGATCAGTGGGTGCTTCGCATCATTACCGGAGGATATATCATCCCCTTCAACAAACCCCCCCCTTTCTTTAGGGGAAATCCCGGACGTACCACCCAGTCAGCGGGATCAGGCAGCATTAGAGGTTTCAAAGCTGCTAGAAAAAAGAGCCATCCAGCCTGTCCCCATCGACCAGATCGGATCAGGAACTTACTCAAAATTATTTTTGGTACCAAAAAAGACAGGGGACTTCAGGCCCATTTTGGACCTCAGTTCATTGAATCGTTTCGTAAAGAAGTCCAAATTCCGAATGGTCACTCTTCAATCTATTCTTCCTTTGCTGGAAAAGATGCATGGATGTGCTCCATAGATCTCCAGGGCGCTTACTATCACATTCCCATAGCTCAAGAGTCCAGGAGACATTTACGCTTCCGCCTCGGAGTCAGTCATTTCCAATTCCAAGCACTGCCCTTTGGTCTCACCACAGCCCTCAGGGTGTTCACCAAGTGTCTGGCAGTGGTAACTGCTCACCTGAGAAGTCTGGGATTCCAGGTGTTTCCTTATCTAGACGACTGGCTCCTTACTGCCACCTCCGAGCATCTACTACTCCAAGCGCTCAGAGCCACGTTCACCTTGGGCCGTTTCTTGGGGATCACGTTCAATTTGCAAAAATCTGTACTACAGCCATCTCAGCGTATTACTTTCATAGGCGCAGACTTAGACACAAAAAGAATGCGCGCCTTTTTACCGGCAGCAAGAATTCAGGTCTTACAAGATCAAGTCAAATCCTGTCTCCCCCTACAAAGAGCCCCGGCCCATCGGATCCTACAACTGTTGGGCTCGATGGCGTCGACCATACTTTTAGTTCCCTTGGCCAGACTTCACATGCGAATTTTACAATGGCTTCTATCGGTTCAATGGTCTTATCAGGAACTTCCCTTGAACCACTTTATCATAATCACGTAAAGTTGCCGTCGAGATCTGCATTGGTGGCTTCTCCAATCAAATCTCGACCAGGGGCGATCCTTCATACCTCAACGTCCCGTTGCCACTGTGACTACGGACGCCTCCCAGGTAGGGTGGGGGGGTCATTACCTGGACAGGTCGGTCCAAGGCACATGGCAGATCCAGGAAACGCATTTGCATATCAATGTCCTGGAGATGAGAGCCATACTATTGGTACTCCAAGCTCTCCATCACGCTCTCCCACAGGGCCCGATTACTATCCTATCCGACAACATGTCGGTGGTGTGGTACATAAACAAGCAAGGTGGAACCAGGTCTTACCCACTATGCAGAGAAGCCATGAGACTTTGGCACTGGGCGGTTGCTACCAACCGCTTTCTAATGGCAACGCACATACCGAGGAAGTCCAATGTGATTGCGGACAGATTAAGCAGGACCATTCTTTTACCCCACGAGTGGTCCCTCAACCAGGGTATAGCTGCGAAAATCTTCAACAGATGGGGTCTTCCTTGCTACGACCTGTTTGCCAGCCCTCACAATGCGAAATGCAGAGAGTTCTTCACACTGTTTCCTTCTCAGGGACAGATTCCCAGGGACGCTCTGACTCACATTTGGCCCCCCGGTCTTCTCTATGCCTTCCCTCCGTTCCCCCTCCTACCGAGGGTGATACAGAAGGCCATTTACATGGAGAGCGAGATGATTTTGGTTGCCCCACACTGGCCTCGTCAAGTTTGGTTTCCTTTCCTACAGAGGCATGCGATAGAAGGTCCATGGTTTCTGGATCCGGTGCCAGATCTGTTGACTCATCAGTCAGGACGGCTTCATCCGTCTCTCAGGTCCCTGAAGTTGGCAGCATGGTTACTCCACTTCCATCCTTAGTCCGAGACGATGCTCTTTCGCCGGACGTGGTCCACATACTGTCTTCTTCTCATAAACCTTCCACCATCAAACTTTATTCCAGTAAATGGAAAAGGTTTGCCTTCTGGGCTCAAGAACGGGGTATAGATCCCCTCACTGCACCAGTATCGATGGTTCTGAATTTTCTGGCCTGCCTTTTCAGTCGGGCTCTTCAGTTTCTACCATTAAGGTTCAGTTAGCGGCGATCTCTAATTTTCATGCTGCATTTGAACCTTCATTGATGTCTCACAAACTTTGTAAGGCTTTCTTTAAAGGGGCTTGGCTCCTTAGGCCTCCTTTATCTCATCCGGTCCCCCCTTGGGATTTGAATATGGTTCTTGCTGCCCTAACTGCCCGTCCTTTCGAACCAGCTGCTACTTGTGATTTAAAATTTCTGTCTTGGAAAATGGCCTTTTTAGTAGCCATAACATCTGCTAGGCGAGTTTCAGAACTTCAAGCTCTTTGTTCTGATCCTCCCTATTTGATTTTTCACAAGTATAGAGTTTCATTGAAATTAAACCCTGCATTCTTACCAAAAGTGGCCTCCTCTTTCTGTATGCAACAAACTATAGAACTCCCTGTCTTTTTCCCAGAATTCTCTAACGCAGAATATACTTTGCATCAATTGGACGTACATAGACAACTGCGTTTTTATTTGAATAGAACCGCTCAAACGCGGAAATCAAATCAATTGTTTGTTTCCTTTGCAGTGAACAAATTGGGTCAACCGGTAACAAAAGCCTCCATATCAAAATGGATTAAAGATTGTATCATTTTTATTTACTCACAGGCTAACAAAGACCTACCCTTTCCAGTCAAGGCTCATTCTACCAGGGCAATGGCTACTTCCGTAGCTTTTCACTCCAAGTTATCAATAGATGATATTTGTGCTGCGGCAACCTGGACTTCTCCGCACTTTCATTTCTCATTACAAATTGGATGTGGTTTCTCGAGGCAGAGCTTCCTTTGGTTCCACAGTTCTCAGGAGTGTGTTCCAATGAGCCACCCGGGATGTAGGTGCTAGGGACGCTGTCCCATCTGTCATGAATGTAGGCGAGATAGGATCCCATTACATCTTTTAGTTATGTACTTACCATAACCCGGATGTATGGGATCCATCTCTACATTCATAAGTACCCTCTTTCCCCTTCCTTTTGGATTTAGAGGAGCTGTAGTCACTTTTTTCTTGGCGTTCTTTCTTGAAGAACTTTAGTTGGTTATAGTGACTACTAGTTTTTCTGTGTTTGCATGGGTGTATGAAAGCGAACAAACAAGATCTGGGGAAGCAGGTGTAGTGCATCCTGGGATAGGGAGTAGCCCAGCCAATGAGAGACTTCGTGCTAGTGTATTAGTTGCCGAGTCGGAGCCGATGGATCGGCTCCGAACCCATCTGTCATGAATGTAGGCGAGATGGATCCCATACATCCGAAGTTATGGTAAGTACATAACTAAAAGTTCATGTGAACGTGGATGAAAACGCGCACAAAACCTGGTAAATGGATGTGCGCGGCGCGCACCATAGCTGAAACAGGAAGGATATGGGAAGACTATAAGGAAATGCTGCAGCATGGTAATTAGAGTACAAATGAGTAATTAACACCTAGAAACTCACAGTGGGCCATAGACAACAGCTAAGGCTGCTAGCAGCTACCTGCAGAACAGGAAAGGGGAGGTGCCATACAGCAAAGAAGAGAACTGTCACAGCAGAACAAAGCAAACTTGTAGTAGATCAGCTACATAGCACATTTCCCAACACAATCCTGGGTTGTGAAAGTACAAAACAAGAAAGGCGGCAGCTGGATGCATGCCTGACAATGGGAGGGGAATTGGGTTGAAAATTGAAGTAAAGGACAATAGATGAATCAAGGCAGCCAAGCGCAAGTCAACACCAAAGGCCCCACAATAGCAGTACCTGCTGTAAAACCAATAATTAAGATACCCTGCAGCTGGAATGGCACAAACACACCCAATTACACCAGCATCACCCATTGCACAATAGTATAAGGTGTGAAAGCCCCACACACACACTTGTATATTCCCAGACACTCTGCACCATTGATGTATACAGACGTGGAACTTTTAATATGTACATGTTAAGGGCCGCCATAGCTTTGATTCACCAGCATGTGTTGGAGACTGACGGTGGTATGGAGGATGATGCTGACAACCATCTCTGGCACCGGAGGAGGAGAAGAGTGTTCAGACCCAGGGTAACCTACCAGGGGCTACATGATCTGGAGATAGTAGAGCGTTATAGGGTGGACAGGGAAATCATACAGCAACTTGTTGAGCTGTGCCGGCCACGCCTCAGAGCCAGAAGTAACAGAGGGTAACCCATCCCAGTGGACATGAAGGTATGTGTAAGCTTGAGAATACTAGCTACAGGTACCTTCCAAAGCCCAACTCGGGATATCATGGGGATCTCACAGGCATCAACATACAGGGTACTCCACCAGTTCCTGGATGCCTTGTTACCACATGCCAATGGGCACATATACTTCCCCCGAATGCAGGAGTTGGCCAGCAATATGCGTCTCTCCCACCGTGTGGCAGACTACCCGGAGGTACTGGGAGCAATAGACTGCATGCACATACACATCAAGTCAGCACCTGGTGAGCAGGTTAGGCGCTACATAAACCGCAAGAGATTCCCCTCCATCAACTGCCAGGTCGTGTGCAATGCCCAGGGCATTATCATGGATATGTGTGCTGGCAGCCCTGGAAGCTATCACGACTCCCACATCTGGCATGCCTCACAGCTGTATCAGGTATTTGCCATGGGGACATCCCATATGGCCACCTGGTGGGGGATGCTGGCTATGCACTGGAACCGTGGATGATGACTCCCATCAGAAATGCACACACAGCCACGCAAGAATGCCACAATGAGGCACACGCAGAAACCAGAATCATCAGAGCGCGCGTGTTTGGGATGCTGAAATCATGGTTCCGTTGCTTGGACATATCTGGTGGAACCTTGCAGTACTCTCCAGGAATGTGTGCCCACATCTTCATAGTATGTGCCATGCTACACAATATGATCCTGCAGAAACAGCTGCAGCAGGAACAGAATGGTGAAGGCCCTCACAGCCCACCACCATTGCCAAGGGCCCCACAGGCACAGAGGGACTCGGACCACAAACACCCTGTGCCAGCCCCAGTAGCAGACTGAGGCATGCCCAGTATGCTCATGCCTTGACAAAGAGGGAACGTATAGCACACACACTGACTCATGGATTGACACCCTTCTCCACCTGCACACACAGCAAACATGGATGGCACATACACACCACCACCTGTAAATTGTCATGTATAGGTGGTCTACTGTGTGCATCCTACATAGGTAGCCCTCAACTATTGTACACACAACCGCCATTGGCACAAGGTAAGTCAATACCTGAACAGTAATTTAATCTGTCAGCATGTGTCCGTACTGTATGTACAGGTTCATCGATACATAGGTAGGTACATGCCCAACTGCCGAGGCCACTCATAAGCATAGACAAAACATGTCTGCTGTCGCCACCCCATCAATTAACTAACTGTCCCTCTGTGGAGTCGAGCCAATTGTGGGATCCCTGGGGTCTAGCCACTGTTCACCACCCACTCTGCAAGGATTCCCTGGAGTGTTAGTGAGGTGTTTTGTATAATGTAATCCAGGATGTGGTTCCAGATAATGGGGAGTATCTGTGACAGGAATCTTCACGGATGTTTACATGTTACATAGTCTACATTAAACATAGCTTGCGTATATAGGTAGTTCTCCACAGAATAATAACCATGTGGAACACAACCGCTGAAATGTGCGTAAATCACCCTTGCACTACCAGTGCCAACTCTGAGAGGTAAGATATCACTGCCAGGATTAGAACACGCAACCATGTACACATTCATCACAATAACATACCACTAAGCTACCTGAGATGTACCAATGGCAGTCGTGTATACTGACAAGATAAAACACAAAAGGTAGGAATGTGTTGAAATAGGACAAACCGGCATGTACCCAATGAAAGGTGTATGTTTTATTTATATATATATATATATATATATATATATATATATATATATATATATATATGTGTGTGTGTGTGTGTGTGTGTATGTGTAGAGAGAGGGAGAGATACATGTCGGTGTATGGGGATATACATATATATATGTAGATATATAGATAAGTTAACAACATCTACATAACCATGGAGGTACATATAAATGGGATACCTACCACATACCGACGCGCGTAATCCCGAGGCTTAGTGTCTGAAAGAACACAGTACCGAAACACCAGATGCGTGAGGTGTAAAATCACAATGTTAAGGGACAGTTAGTGCTTCTGGTGTTGCGGTTCAGGTAGGTTACTGTGTGTAAGTGTGTTTCTTAGTGCTGTAGTGTGTGTAAGTGTGTGTTCTGTGTTCTTGGGGGACTGTAATTTATGGGTGTGGGTTAGTTTTGTGCATCTGTTTGCACGACCTAGGAGATAGAATATTAAAGTAGGGGGTGGTGTGGGGGGTGGGGACACCTACATGGGGGGTGTAGTGCAGCTTGGCCACCTGCTCATACGTAGTGTAGGATGGTTTGTTTGGATGTTTTGGGTAGCAGTGTATCTGTGTGTGCGTGTGTGTTCCATGTTCGTGTTACTTTCGCGAGTTACTATCACTGTCTGTAATGTGGGGTATGGGAGTCTGGTCCCGGTACTGTGTGCATCAGAACTCTGTGGTTTCGGGATTCCGTAGGTATCCCCTTTACAGCAGTTGAAGTGTTCATATATGTGTATAACATGGACCATAGCAATCAACCTTTATGCACAAAGGATATGGAGAGTATATGCCTATACACTATTACAATTATTTGCTATGGACATGAGCCAATGATAGTGTTACCACCTGTCCCACTTTGCAAGGGACACTCTCTTTCTTTGGGCGGTTGTGTCCTGACCAAATATATTAAACATGGCAAATGTCCTGGGATTGTAGGACATAATTATATCCCATATGTACTGTAATAGTTGCATACAATAGTTATTTCTTTATCTAAAATGCCTACATGTTACAAGAAACAGGATAAGTAACAAAACTGCTACAAGAATAAGCTTATAATTAGGCAAGAAAGGAAAGTTCTATCCCTTGTATTGACCGTGGGTTTGTGTCGACCTGTAAAATCTGATGTGTGACCCGAAAATGTCCCACTATGGCCATATGAAAAGGTGGCAACCCTAGCCAAAGAGGGTCAGTCACCAACACAACTACGATGACTGCAAATACCTATGACAGAAATACAAAGCTTTCATGTAGCAACACTTTATTACATTCAGATATATTACCGAAGGGATTCAAGGACTAACACCACCTGCATGCTATACGGGAACCACATAACAGTGCCTTAATGAATCAGCCTGCAATTACCATTGTATTAGTCCACAAAAGGATAGGTGTTCATATAGGGAAGGAACCCTCATGCACATATTGATTATGTATCAAAGCAGTTCCTACGCACCTGCATCTGCTATGCACACCCACCACCATCACCCCCACACCCAAACATATTACAATACAAACTGTAAAAACATCACAATTCATTCACTCACTGTACGACATCTGCAGAAGCCTTAACATACCTTGTCAGAGACACACCAACATGGCCCTATGTGAAATAGCTGCTGTTATACAATGGAACAGCTGCTGATGTTACAGGGTTTGTTTGCACTAATCCCATTTCAGAGGGTTGTGTGTACACCGGGATGTGTTAGCAATTACTGAGTAACAGCACAGTATGCTACACTTGTACACCAAATCAAGGATGTCTGGTGAGCACACTAAACCACATAACAGTTCATGCATATCCATATGGCCTTGAGCTGGCCAAACATCCTTGCCAGACTTAAACATCTGCAGAAGTATCAGGTACAAACAAACCCTGCGTAAGTAGCAATGTTCTGAAATATAACAGCTGTACTCACATGTAGAACTAAATCATCTAGCCATTACACACAGTCCACGGTAGTCATGAAGCTAATATATCTCTGTGTGACTCCATATAGCTGTTGAAATATATCGCAAACTACACATCCAGGCCGTCTTCCTCGAAAGTAAGGCAAACGGACAACGCCCAAAAGGAGTACTCAGTTATACACCACTGTTGCCATGGTATCGGCTAATGGAGTAGCTGCACAGCCAATGTGCATCTAACTACTTTGGAACAGCAATTGGTGGACAGGATACCACATGTTACCAATATGTAACTAGAAAAGGATGTTATCACACATTCAAACCATCCGTATATACCAGCGGAACCTAACAAAGAACATTGAAACACAAACTGAAAAGGATTGAATCAACAGTTAATGACACCTTGGGTTACTAATAAGGTATGTAGAACAGTCATTATGTCTGTGTATGTAGTACCTTTCTGTAGTATTTAAAGTGCATGCAATCGATATAGTGGAAACAGTTATCTTGTAGTGATGTATTGTTGAGCATAGTAACGCTTGTAGTATTTGTGTGTACTGCTGTAGGTCACAATGCAAACACCGCATACACCACAAGGGATGCTGTATAAGAGCTTTGTACAGAAATACTCCTCACCAGCCGATGTCAGTGGCAGGGCTGGTCCATCAAGTATGTGCTATAACAGGGGATAGTATATGTTGATATATTGTAACTGTAGCCATATGTATGGGTGTATTACTGAGGATAACATGTGGAAGGTTGGGCCACTGTGCAATTATGATTTGCATTGTGGGATATTGTGCCAATAACTCTGTAATGTACAGTATTGTAGGCAGATATGTATTACAAGCTACATAGCATTACTGTAATGTTAGGCAAGCATTAGCTATGTCTATTGGCATTTACAATACATAATAACAGGATACATATGTCTTTTAATCACCCGACAATTTATCAGCATGATAGCAAAGTAAAATGGAAGAGCTAGTTAACTATCCATGCACATAAGACATGTAATATGTGCAAAGGTAGGTACTAAGCTGTCTTACCAAGGGTATTTGTAAGCCTAGCTAGAGTGTGTTGGCTTTCGCCACCCCCATAGGTTGGTTCCTTGTGCCTGTGAACGGCAGAGCCATTAGTTCCCTGTGCCTTTGTCCAGCAGAGCCACTGCATTGATCCCCGGGGTACGTCTGTCTCCCATCCACACATCAAGGTTTCCCTTGAGTGCTAGTGAGGGGCCCTGCCTGATGTATATTGGAATCATGTTCCAAAGCATGGGGAGTGTCCGGGTCAGGAATCTATCTGTCCAGCACGCCCTACTCATCGTTGTGGTTAGGTGTATATCCCTAGAGCATGTGGCTCTCAGTGGCCTCTGTTTAGGTGGAGCATATCCAGCAATACAGGGGTGGACATGGGCCTTGTATGTCAAGCAGAGATCACCTGTGAGTATGCGGTATGCAACGGAGTACAGCTGGAGTTTCTTAGGTTGGGCTGCATAGGTCATCTGTTTGTGGTCAGTAAACCTCTTGGTGTGGTACTGGTGTGGTCTTCCAAGCTGTTGCAGTTGTCTTGTAAGGTATATCCCAAATGGGGTGCTGTATCCTTTAATGGGTCTAATATGTCATGAGTAGAGTCACAATGGCCTCCTTTGATCTGGATGTGAACCCATTAGAGATTAGGGGGGCCATGTAGAAGGATATTCTAACCACCTTGTCATTATGGATATCGAAGGAGAGATTGCTATCTACTGGGGTTTCTGGATCCATTATTACATTTTCTGTATGTAGGGGACTAGCACCTATGTGGTAGTCCACGGGTAATTAGTTATATCCAAAGGGGATGACTATGCACTTTTAGGCATTCAGCTTGACACCATGATATTAACACCAGGTATCCGTCTCAGTGCGACCCTTCCAGAGGGTGTCTAACAGCTGGGGAAACCATTATGTCCCCTAGTTTGCATTAGTCTCCAAACCTTTTCAGCCAAAGCCCTCTTGTGCTTGTCTGTACGTCAGAGAAGTATATACCGAACATGAGGGGTCCTAGGACTGAGCCCCGGGGGACGCCACTTGTAACTGGTATACAGTCAGACCTAGGGTATGCAACTCCCACTGTGTGGGTTTTGTCCGTGAGGCACTTTGCAAACCATCACATGACCTAGGGGTTAATGTTCAGGAGGATGGGTATGTTGATAATACCAGAAGGAGGAATGGTGTTGAAAGCCTATGAGAGATCTAGGTAGGTTGTGTGGACCTTCTTACCCTCATCTAATGCCTTGGTAACTGTCTCTAAGAAGTCCACCAGGTTTAGGAGGCATGGTCTGCCCTTAATGCCAAACAGGGATTGGTCAAAGGTTTGGAGGTACCCAATGTCTCTGTGACTGAGATCCATGATGTGCACCATAGCCTTGCAGACCAGGCTAGTCAGGCCTATAGGGAAATAGGTCCCATGGTCCGTTGTGGCGCCACCTTTGTGGAGTGGGATAACTGTTGCTGTGCACCATTCAGGGGGCACTATGCCCGATGTGAGGCTATTATTGAACATGGTGCATAGGTGGGGAGACAGTACATTCTGAAGTTCGTGTAAAATGCAGCCTGGGATGTTGTCTGGTCCCATGGATGCTGTGATATTGCCTTTAGAGTGTGCAGCTTTGAGAGGGAGGGGAGAAAGATAGCACTGAACCTATCTGCCAGGATGCTGCCAATATCAGTTGTTTCTGTAATGTTCGTGCCTTTGTGCTGTAACTCAGAGCAGATCTGGTTGTTGACATTGAGATATGTGACATAGCTATAGAATGCTTTGTGGTTGTTGGTATTCGTGGCGTTTTAGTTTTCGTAGCTAGCTTTGGAGGATCTTATAAGGGATCTCACCTTCTTACTGAGGCTGGCCAGGGAGCTCCTCCACGCATGGAATTGTACTCTCGTTTGCAACAGTGTCTTCCTCCTGTAGTACAGTTTGTTTATGGCAGGGGACCACCAGCTTGGTTTCCTTAATTAGGAGTATAGCGCCCTGGTTCTGTTTGGGATAGCACAAGCCATGCACTGGCGTAAGTGCTTATAGAGTGCATTTGTGTAGGATTCAGCAGTTGTAACAGTACTGTCCATTTGCATGGGTGTCATGACGTTCACCACATATGTCTTAAGAAGCATGTAGTTGGCTTTGTAGACATATTATACTGTGGTTCCCTTAATGGGCGGGTGGAGGTGGGATGTGGATATCAACGGTGTTTAGCTCATGGTCTGATCGGACCAATGAGGAGTTGGCTTCACGTGTGGAGCACCAGTCACTCATGTTGGTAATGCCTAGGTCTAGGATATTGTTGCCCCTGGTGGGTGTGTGGATATGTTGAGTCAGGGCATTGGTGTTTATGAATTCCAGAAAGCGTTGAGCTAATGTGTTGGTACACAAGTAGTTTTCCCAGTTAATGGTGGGGTAGATTCAGTAAGACTATGATGAGTGTGGTGTAGTGCGAATGTTTACCTTCTCCACATGACAGTCAGGGTCAGGCTTGGTGGGAGTGACCTTCACCTCCAGTTTGGCTAGATGAGTGCATCTCTCACAGGTTGTAGTGTTGGGTGGTAGGCGGAGAGGCTTGTCTGTGTACATGAGGCAATGTGTACATTGCCTGAAGATGTCCAGATTCATCAGATAGACAGGTGAGAACACTGGCAGTTGACTCGTGGACATGTCTGAATATAGAACTACTTTCACCTAGATAAGTGAGAAAAGTATGTACAAAACCTGTTCACCCTTACCTCTAGGTAATGAGGAAGATTGAGTGCTATAGTAATTATTAGCTTACGTAGTGCTTACAAGTCCTGAACAAGTGCTTAGCATGAATAAGCAATCCAGATAGGGTCTTGGATAACATAAACACATGACCCCCTCCCCCCAACAGGTACACAAGCATATAGCCATGTACACCACAGGACCCCTGTACCCACAACTATGCAGGTACAAGCTGCACTCAGGCTGCATGGGACCTGTCCACATCACAGGTTGCATCATACACATATGGCAAAACAAGATGCTCTCCACGTACACATCATGTAAAACATAGCTCCATGTCAGGTTGTGCACACACTGAATGGTGCACACCAACAGGTATCACAACCCACAAAGGGGGAGACACCACTGATAATGGGAAGTACTGCACTACTACTACCCTGCTGAGTCTGGTCTGGAAGGCCATGAACCTTGATCAATTGATGTCAGCAGTACAGATGTAGATGACAGTATGGTTGATGTCACACTGCATATCATAACCTTGCCAGGTCATAGGACATCATCACCCATACTGTGTACCACCTACACTCGGTATACTAGATGTACATTCCTATGTCACAAGAGTGTTTTGCAACAGGACTCCTGGCAAGAACACTACAGAAGGTGTCTGAATAATACATGATCATCACACCAGTGGCAGCTACAGTATGTCAGGGTTAATGAATTTTATTCCCCCTCATTGTAGTCCATACCTCACAGACAAACAGAAGGCATCTGCCTGTTGAAGTATGCGAATGACTATGACCTAGGAAGAATAGCTGACTCAGGAGTGTTGTGGACAACATAGAGAAGGGAATTTGTGTGTGAGGTGTGTGTGACATATGGCCACAATCTGACAGCTACATATTGCATTGTCACCCCCCATGTTAATAACCCTGTACCCATGAACTACCACCTAGGCAGCAGTCAACATAATGGACACTTGTGTGTAAGAGATGCAGCTGGGAAGTTGTCTTTCCTGTGATAGCTACGTCACCACACCTGTCAGGTAGTCATATGTGGCAACCCTAATAATGATAGGGTGCCATCCATGAATTTAGAGATAATTGTCCAGCCATACACAACACTCAAGTGACCCATATCGGATCACATATTTCCTTTAAGGGGTATTGGCCATGTGCTGATGGCCTACACCAGCCTTCCCATTCCCCATCTCCACTGTGTAGCATGATGCATACCCTGAATAAATCCATGTCCAACCCAGTGATGGACATGCTACACGTACACATCCTGATCTCATACACATACTTCATGGACATCCACCTTCCACATGCTGGACAGATCCTTGTCCCATACACTTTACATAGTCCTGCCATACTGTGCATTCCTGTCCGTCAAAGCTGCACATCACTCCTCTCTCAGACATGGTGTGATGACCGCATGGTAACACATGGTAAATGTATCATTAACCCTGTGGATCAGTAATGTGGCACTGCTCCACCTGGCCCTGCAGACCCACCTGTTGGCTACTGCCAGGTAACCTTTCGTCCTAGATTCATACATGGCCCATGACATATAGCCCACTAGTTTACTTTGACTGTATATGCTATAGTTGATATCCATCCCTGTAAATACCATCTGGCTAGCCAGTGTCCCATGTGTATCACATGTGCAACACAGGTAATACATGGCAGGATGTTGAATTGCTGTACAGTGTCATGTAGATGTATATGGCAGACCACATACATGTAAAACCTTATGTGAGCAAGTCTGCAGGGTCACAGGTCATGTCTGTTAAGGCAGTGTAAGTCCTTATATGTGACATATACAGAGCATCAAGGTTGACTGCATTAATGTGGGCACATCCTGCCATGTGCTGATAGGTAGGAACACCAGTACAGACAAACAGACATGCCCACATCAAGACAGCATCCACATGGAGTATGAGCAATGTAATCAGGTGACACACACACACATATATATATGGTGATATCCACTCAACATTGAGTGTCACATGTGTGTGACAGAAACACGTCAGTGTCATGTAGGTTTACAAATACAACTATTTAAACCTAATAAATGCGATACGCATGTATGTCCAGCTGTAGCTCTGTATGTCTCTGTGAGTTACTGTGACCTTTCTCCATCATCATGTCTTCCAGGTATGCTGTGTGCAAGGCTACCCCCTTTTACCCACTTGGAGGACGAGGCCCTCATCCCATACCTACTTGACAGTCACGATATCCTGTTCAGCCATGTGCCACAGGATGCACAGCAGCGGGATGCCATGTGGATGGAACTTCGCAGGAGGGTTAATGATGTTAGTGGCCACAACTGCACATACCAGCAGGTGCGCAGACACACTACAGACCTCATTAGATGGGTGAAACAGTGTGCGAATGCAATAGCCAGGGAACAAGGTGCAACAGGTGGTGGACCACCAACCCAGCCCCCACTCCCATGTACCGAGGAGCTACTGGGCAAGCTGGGGACACCTGCAGAACCACATCCATAAGTCTTGGCCGATATTGTGGAAGTGGGTGTCTCTCAACCACTGAGCCTGGAGTTGCCTGGTAAGTCAGTACTGCAGCTATAACAGCTGTATTCCATATAGTTGCATGTGTAATGTAACATTATATGCTAGGCATGTATACACACATGCCGCATACTATAGTAGGCTACTCTGTGTATGCACACATGTGCATACACTATAGTATAGTCTAATGTACTGGTGTATGTGTTATGCACATTGCACCCTATAGCCATTATACAGGGGTGGATTATGCTCATACTGCTGTGTTACTCCTATTTAGGTACCTCTGGCATTCCGCTGCGACAGCAGCCCGTTGCAGGTGAGTGTGTTAGATTTGTGCATTACGATTCCTGATAAATAATATCTGCCATGTGGCCATTTACAACATGTACACATAATGTATGGTCCTGTCACAATATAAAGGTCAGACCTGCAATGCATCACAATGACTACCTATGTGCAACACTTGCAAACTATGTGAATCATCTCACCGACATGAATCCTCACAAACTGTCATTGCCAGGTGTGTGGACAGCTGTGCATACAATGGTGGAGGTGCTGTTCACTTTAGGGACATACTACAGATCTGATCTACACATGTGGTAAATACAAATAGTACTACACAATGGGCTGGAGTATGGCCAGTACACAGGATTCACTGGTGCTGATCATAGCCCTGCTATGATTGTCACACAATGTCATGTGCTATCTTGACATGCCCATGATATCTAGTGGCCTGGCTGCAACACTGCCTACCTAACCTGAAAACATATCCTACATACCACCCTTTATCTGCATAACCCTGTTGTCAGTGGAGCATATATGTCATATGGGACAACACAGACATGTGAAATAGATGCCTGTCACAATAATTTGGACAGCACATGTACACACATGGCCATGGAGGATGGCCAGAGACATGGAGCAACACACACAGTAGATGTGTTGTGCTTGTGTGTACACCCAGTCATACAATGGCTACACATGGTTCAGCTATGGTTTTTGTATAATGGTCATATTGTAGATGTGGAACACTAGACATCCTACAGGCCTGTGCACATCTTGTGTAAGCATAACTTCAATCCACCACATAAGATGTGTTGAACATCTTGAGGGTGTCGTGACATGACAGCAGTCACCTGTACATTATCCACATCAGCCCACAGATACAGTACATTCTCCTTGCTGGTGTTGGACATCAATGTCATACTTGCTCCTTGTGTGTGTGGTACACAGATGTCGTGGAACATGGTGTACCGACATGTTCGTCATGTCTGGCCATAGTTGCCAGGCAGCAGTAATATGGTTGCAGATGTGCAGGGGTGTCATCCATATACCCATCAGTGACCTATGTCACAACTTCCACATCATGGTTTAGTGTGTATACACCTCAGTGACGTGGGTCACATTCCACAGTATATATGTATTGTATCTGAACACAGTCATGGCTATGAACCCTGTCTGTAACTCATACTGTATAGCACTAGACTCCTCATGATTCCCTGCAATGGCCATGCACATCAGCTAAATGTGCAATACATCTGTAGGGCAGACAGACAACACTGCATTGGGACACCATTGCCCCACTGTATATTTGACAGGACACCATTGGGTTAAACATGTATGCATGTCATTGCACACGTCAGCAGATCACATGTCATACTATATGTGACTGTCAAGGTCATATGCCACACATTAGGCAGGTGTACTGTTGACCTGTGCTGGTCTACATGGTGTAACATAGGGATGTATGCTAACTACTACTATGATTGTGTAATTTGCATGCCGTCTGCTATGACACTTGCATGCTGTTGTGTGCAACCCAGGGATGTATGATAACTACCACTGTTACTGTCTGCGCTACATGCAGTCTGCCGTATCACATGCATGTTGCATGCCTTCTGTCATATCACATGCGTGTGTGTCTATTGTATAGATTGTAATGTACAGTTCTTGTCTGCCCTCACAGGTGATGTAGGTGTATTGCCCTCCTGTGGTACATCTGATGTTAGTGTCCCCACATACTCTAGCAGTGATGATGAATGTATGACTGAGTCACAGGCAGAGTTGTCAGGGGCTGAAACCATGCCATTGGTTGCCATTCCATCTATATCCCCCTCATCCCCGCACACAGATCCCATACCTGCACATACCCTATCACCAGTGGCCATAGAAGAAGGACAGTTGGCGTGTGGTAGCTTGGAACAGAAAAGTGTGGGGGCTATGGAAGGTGTGCCTGCACACCATGGTGTCAGCCAAATGACTGGTGGTGCCCCACACAGGCACGTGGCCAGTGCTGCTCGTAGGAGGACCTCTGGCCAACATGCTCCTGCACGACAGACCACAGCAGCTGGTGTCACCAGATGCATGTTTCAGGCTGTAATGGAGGCACAGGCACGTGCTGAACAGTGCAACAGAGAAATCAGAGGCCACAGAGGGCTGCTGTCCATTCTTTAAACAACATACGGGCAATGGTAAATGCTCAACAGCAGATTGCTGAAGCTTTGGATAGACGGTTGGGTGACATGGTTGGAGTCTTGACCGTGGCATGACAATCCGTGAGCTGTCTGTGTTGGAACATCTGGTAGGAGTGAAGCATTGGGCACGTGGACATAGGTCTGCTACATCACCTGTGTCAGGTCTGCATGTACGAGCTACCTCACATGTCTGCTCCTATAGTGGCGGTAGCAGCAGCAGTGCATCTGGTGCTGTGCTGTCCACACCACGACACAGCAAGCCACGTGCACGTGGCCCGGGACGGTCCCAACAGGGACACGGTTCCAGTGGACAAGTGACATCGGACAGTACCCAATCTACACCTCTGCTTGGTAGTGCCCATGCAACCTCTGGCAGGCACAGGTCACATGTCCATGGCCGGACACCGTGAACTGTAAAACCTCGCCTGTACAGTCTGCAGCTGTCAATAATACCCCTGTGTAGACCAGACACATGGCAGAACTGTGTGCATACATACACGCACACACTGGAAACATATGTAGGGCACCGCAACACACATGCATAACATCCACACACGTCCAATTAGATCAAAGGCCCAAACCCACACACATGATGTCATCCAATGGTGCAGCTTAGGCCTCTGGAAAACAATTAACACCCTGTGCATATGATGATGCCTGTGCTACATCCCTGACATCCACACCATCGGTGCAGGGACATGCTCATATGGTCTGATGCACAGGGTGAACAGACTAGTAAGATAAGTGTAGTTTACAATTGTTGCGGACTGTTGACAGGCAGCAGATATACCATGTAGTACAGGTGTACAATACTGTTAATAGTATGTGACTTGTATAACAACAGTAACTGCATGGTGGTCATGATGTTCTGCTGTCCTCCTTCAGGTCTAATTGCACGTGCCGGTGGATGTCAGTGTTTGCAGTTAGTGTCCCATATGTCAATGTGGACTACTCACAGGTATGTATGAATATACCAGCATGCACCGTGTAGCTGCCACATACCAGTGAGAATGTCCCACGTTACAAACACGTCTACCGATCCAAGAGCATGATAGCTGTGTATTAAGCTACTGTGGCCACAGATGTGACATCCATAAAGGGTGACATCACAGGTACAGTTACATGAAGTGGTGAGGTAAGAGAGTGGTCTAGATGATTACAAGGGTAGAGGCCAGTGGGAAGTGTGATGCCTTACTGGGAATTAGTAATGCACGTTCCCATGACAGGATGCCAGCACACAACTGCTCCCACACACTCTGGTATTGACGCACATGTATTCAGTGACACAGTAACACACCCACACACTCACGGATTCACCGACACAGTAACACACACTCGCACACAGTTGCTGCTGGTGAGGTGAGGACCCCTGCCTATGTGCAAATCATCATTACAGTACTGTGCACCTACATGATGCGCCACAGAGAATACACATGTACAGGTAGTCAGTACGGCCTAAGATCGGGGACATCAACACAGATAGTATAATCGCCTGGATGGTGGGAGGGGTCTTATCAGTTCAGTATGGTAACATACATCTTCATCCCAGGGACCAGTCAGCCCTACATACACAAACTGTAGCATTCAGTAATTAATACACCTATGTCATGCACATACAGATACCACACGTGTGAGATACACGCCCCTGCCTTTGTCCTGCTTTCTACATTGCAGTCTGTACAGATGTGTACACTAGTGTACAGGAGAGTGAGTAACAATTGAGATGTATTCCCCACAATACGTGACATATATGGACACACATGCAACCACACATGCCAGTACTGTGAATCTCAGACCTACCTAGCTCATGTTATGTATGTCAGACGTACAGCAGTATTGCACGTGTTACAAACTGTACTGACACTTCCTGTGGCAACAGTGCTGATATATGCACTAGGGACGTCATAACTATTAACAGGTGTCAAGTGATTTACTTTTGCTGTCACCCTGACCGCTGTGTAAGTTGTGTTATGTCCTTCAATTAACGAAACCATTGCACACATCTGTGAGCTGTCCACAGCAAACATCCATCTGCAAAGATGCCCCACCATTTAGTTATTTCCACACATCTGTACATCTTTCTGTACATTCAGCATATTCCCATATACAGTTGGCAATGTTGAGGCTGCATTGCAACTGCATGATGTACTAGGATACACGTCACCTGCATACATCAGCAACTGCACATGCATGTTATCTGAATGCACAACACTACGTGTACAGGTGTGTAGGTCCTACAAACCTGACATTTGGGCATGTTTGTAGGCATTGCAATTGGTGAATATGTGTAATGACATACATGACAACATGGACTGTTGTATGATATGATGGGTGACCAGTACAGAGGGGATGTTACCTCTGTCAACATTGATATCACACCTTATGTGCTGTTAGCATTCAACAGCCATGGTCCTACATTCCAAGTGCATGTGTGTAATGGCTGTAGCCACCTGTTTGCACAAAGAACAACAACAGCTATGCTATTTACAGGTATGTTGTGTGTGGGTGTGTGTGTGGCATGTACATACCCAGGGCAGGTACATGTATGTCATATCCATACATGAGGGTGTGTACTGCAACAGCCATCTGCTAATGGTGGAAAGTACCGAGGGCCCCTGGTATGTGTACAGCTGACCTGGACACAGACAGTGGTATCATTGCATTGCATAACACATGATGCAACTGTGTCAGTACATGTGTACTCTCTACAGTTAATGTAGAGCTTAGTACAGTACATAGGTCAAGGGTCACATGGTGGTGTACTCTTCTCTGTCACACATGTATGGATGCGTGTTGGTGGTCCGAGGGCATGGTGGTGTCTGAGGTTTACATCCTAGAATGCAGCATGTGACACTGTGTCCTGCACATGACTCATCTGTGATGCTTTTTGTGGGGGGACCAGTCAATATATGTGAGTGGCCTTTATGTATGTGGGTACACCACCTGGAGTGGTCCGTACCTGTGTTATGGCCCACATGTCTGGTTCTGAGGTATATGGTGGTAGTGCTAGGTTCTGAGGTATATGGTGGTAGTGCTAGTGTGCACTACTGAGCCATCAGCCAGGTGTTCCTCACACCACAGATGTCAGTACTCCTTATTGTTGGCTCTACAGTGACCAGCTGTGAATATGGACGCTACACATCTGGTTAGCATAAGAAAACAATGCAGTTGTCCTGTAGGTGCATGGGAGTTAACCTGTGTTTAGGACATTTGCCTTAGAATAGCACAGTGTGGGCAGATAACTACTTGGGTAATATCCCCACTCCCTTGAATCATGGATGCATGTGATATGTGACAAAGGCCTGCCTACTGTCAGCCATGTCATCCCAGAATGACAGCAGATGTGTAAAAGACTGGTGTGAAATATATGTAGAGCAGTGTTCCTGCGAACAGTGACAACTACTAACACCAGAGCCCATTACAATGTGTTTTTATGTCTACCTATAATAGCATGGCCACTGTGGCCTTCCATGTTTAGCATCAGAGTGCATCCCAGTCAGCCCTTTGCTACTAGGAGTTTGAGCATGCCCAGTATATCCTTGTGTAGATTGACACATAGTAGTGCATTCCGACCAGCCCTGTGCTGCTGTGTGAGCATGCCCAGTGACACATTGTGTCAGTTATGTGCCTCTGTGTATGGGCATGGCCATTGTAACCCTGTATAGTGGTAGTAGTCGTCCAGTCCACAGATGGGCATACTACAGGTCAGGATGGATTCCTACTTTAAACACACAGGTTCACAGGTATGTACATCTTAACTGCCAGCATCTCTGTTGATGTCCGCATTCCCAGAAGGTCATAATGACAGCCTTGTCATGTGTAGTCTGTGTGGCGCGATTTGTAAGTATGTAGTATTGTAATAGTAATCTGTAAATAGGCATGTGTTCCGTTCCCACCACTGGAATGTGTATGTGTATGTCTGCCCCTGTTTGCCAGTGCACTGTAAACTGCTTTTAGACTGCCCACACTCCATACATTTCTTATACCCACCATTAGCAAGGCCGATGATGTCACCCATCTACAAATGCACCTCTGGGAGTGCTGTGTTCCAGTAATCTCGGTAGCGCGTTCTGTAACTGCGTAATGCTGTAGTGTAATAAAGTAGTTAGGTCGGTGTTCTAATCCCCCACTTGCTGTGTGTGTGTCTGTGTCTGTTTGCCTGAAGGCTGAGTAATGCTTTTATACTGCTCACACTCCATACATTTCTTATACCCACCATTAACAAGGCCGATGATGTCACCCATCTACAAATACACGTCTGGGAGTGCTGTGTCCCAGTAATCTCGGTAAAGTGAAGTATGCAGATTGATAGAGTGACCAGTACTTTGTATGATGCAGAAATCTGGGCAGTCTAAACAGAGCAGGTGAAGAAGATAGAGGTGATGGAAATGAAGTGTCTGAGGTGGGTGGTAGGATGCACAGTGTGGGACAGATGAAAAAATGATGATGTCCAAGTAGAAGCCAAAGTAGCTCCAGTTGTAAAGGAGGTCACAGAGAACAGATTATAGTGGTTGAGACATTTGCATGAAAGCAAGAGATGATTTGGTAAGAAGGATTGTGGAGAGACTGGAAGAAGGTAAGAGGACATGAGGATGTCCAGCAAAGAGATGTATTGCATGAGAGAAGACCAGTGACAGTCAGGCATGACTGTCAAAGAAGGTAGGGGAAAGGCACTCAATCAAGAGGCATGGTGACAGTTGAACTGACATGCCAACCCTATGTATAAAAACGGGGATAAGGGGAGGTTGATGATGATGACTGGGCTTTCCACTGCTCTCAGTGTATTTTCAAAATACTTGATTTCAGTGTTTGTCACAACAAACTGCAGAGCATCCACACTTTGTCCTTACCTGGATGATTTTCTAGTTCAGGTGAAACCCTGAAGAGTTGACCAAAGTAATGAAGAGCACACTCCAGTGTTTCACCAACTAGGGATACCTAAAAGCAATCTGCAATCCAGCCTCACTCTTTTGTAAACCAAATTTTAGTCATCTGTGATACAAAGATGTGTAAGTTGTCTAGCCTGCAGAAAAAAGATTATGGTGCTTCTCTTCTTTTCCTTGGATCTTGACTGCCCTGCTATCATCTTTGCTGGAAAGGATCATCTGAAGGTTCTAGGATACATATCCTTTTTTGATTGTCATAGTACTTTTGGAGATGTTTCACACGAGGTGACTCCAGTGGTACCTCCAGAATTTGTGGTTCCATAATCTTCTCTCCATGAGATGGTTAATTCCCTATATTCCCCCTTCCATAGTGAATCCCTCTGGTGAGTACCAGAGATGCAAGCCATTTGTGGGACTCAAGGAAAAACAGGCTCTGCCCTATGGCTGTGACTTGCCCTGAGCTACAGCTGTGGGCACTGTATGAATCCAAGGCCCTTGGGACAGTAAGGACAGAACAGGAACAGCAGAATTAGAGAGATTTTGGGTGTTATGTGTGCTTTTCAGATCTTCAGACTTGTATTATGACTGGGAGTCATTGTCCTTGTGCAGAGACAATACCATGGTGATATGGCATATTCAACAAACAAGGTGACATGTGTTTCTGTTCCTTCTGTAGGCTAACCAGGATTGCTGGGGATCTTCAGTGTGGTTCAAAGTAAAACATTCATTCCATTAATTATTACATTCTTTCACCACATAATCCTTGGTGTATCACTTGAACAGGATTGCACTTGCCCTTGCCCTCCATGAGAATAAGTTGAATCCAAATGTCGGTCTTGAACTCATTTTGCTTTGAGACATTCTTGAGTTCTGCTTACCTTCCCACAGAGCTGCCAGATTTCAAACTTCTGTACAAATACCCATGTAAGATAGCCCTAGCAGTGGATGCACGTTGTATCCCCATAAACAAAGATGTGTATTTTCCCCATATCGTTGCTGCCCAAGGTACTGAGGACAACTATGCAGTTCAGGGCCAGTTTGATCCTGGTTGCAGTTCCATGGCCAAGACAACTTTGGTTCTCTCTGTTCAGGAATATGAGCAGAAGAGGTTCAAGTGACTTTCTTGTCATATGCAACCATGTTTGATAGTAACAAGGCACCTTGCTGCACCTTAACTTAAAACATTTAAGACTTGCAGCGTAGATGATTGAACATTCATTCTACATTGGGAATGTTTTCCTTCTGTGGCCCTAAAATTCACCAAGGAAACTAGGAAGCATAACACCAAAAAAATCCTACTAGAGTAAGTGGAATAAACGCTCTCTTTGTTCCACATCTAAAAACATTCAACATAGGGTAGCTACAGTTCAGCAAGCCCTTCTTTATGTACCTACCTTATTTGAAAAGCGCCTTTCTCATGCATTGGTTTAGGTGTACATATTAGTCATTTCAGACTTTTTCCTGTCAAAAACTTTTTTCAGTTATACAGGTTTAAAAGTTCCTCATTAGAACCTGAGTTTAATTTTGGAAAAGCTGACCTTAATCCTGTTAAACCTGCAGAATGAGCCCGTATGAGATTCATTTACTAGAAAGCCCTATATCTTGTAGACATTACTTTAGTTAGGAGTATCTCAGAATTTTAGGCCATTTTGTGTAGAGGATGTTATATGGTCTTCCGCAAAGACATGGTGGCCTTTAAGACCAGCTCCTTAGTTATTGCAAAAGTGGTCGAGTCAGAAGTGAAATAGATGTACATAGACAATGTAGATTTTACCCAGTCAGGGCAAAGTTTTTCATGCGGGCTGAATATCTCTTTGAAGGAAGACCTGTGTCTAAGCAAACCGTTTTGACAAGCTGCATCACTTTTTGTTGTGACCACCATGATAAAACTGAAATTAGATATCACACCACATTGGCAGCCACACTCTGATACTATTCTTAAGAATGTAGCAACACAAAATATTTGCAAGGCAGTGATATGGATGCTCATGCATGGCCTTCGTGCTTTCCTTCCCTATACCTTTGAATAACTCCTTTACCACTTGAGTACTCTTCCTACATATGTTATACTTTACAATTAATATTCTTGTAATATCATTGCAACAGTATGGGCTTCCTGTTTCCATCCCCCTCTGTTCTTGTTTTTTGGAAGCAAAACATTCTCTTCCTTAGTAGGAAGTGGTTCCTTCTCCCCTAGATCTTAGCTTGCATTAAAAAACACAACAAAAATACTTTATTATTGTTTTATTTATTTATTTATTTATTTTTCTACAAATTGGTTTTAAATACCATTTTAAATCATTTGAAATTTAAGTGTATATTTTGTTTCCATCATCATACATATATATATATATATTTTTTTTTTCTGGTTCTCTTTTTTCCACTTTATAAAAAAAGATGGTAATAACAATACTAACTAATTATACAATTATATAGGTTTTTAGGGTTCTTGTACACAGACCTGAAGAAGTCTAGAAGGACGAAAGCGATCTTTAACAATAGGTTATGAAAATAGAAACTGATTTTTACATGCAAAATGTATATGTGTATATTTATATATAATTTTTGATCGCAAAATGAACTAAGGTTGATATATTTCCAGCCATGTAGTATATTGCCTTGTATAAAATCACAGACTTAATAATTTGGTTAAATAAGATGTACCATTAAAGTACATTAGGGCTATAATTATGACAGCTACTAGGTAGGGCAGGACCAGCTCGAATGTCACACTGATGGGGGAAGGGATGTGAATTTAACATGTGTACCAATAACACTTTGTTTTACAGCACAATAAACCACTCCCATGCCTGATAAAAAGTATATATATATTTAGAAAGCTTGTGAGGAAATTATTACTCTATTTTTGTTTTACTTGGATCGCTTGTCTGTGTACTTAATAAAGGATTTTCAACTGGAAACAGACTGCCTGCCTTGCTTGGATTACTTTCGAATACTTAGTAATGCTGTAGAATTATATATTTTCTATTACTTTTTGACTTGACGAGTTTACGTTCGCTACTTCTACTACTATTGTCTGATCTGATTAATATACAGTGATTAACTAGAAATATATGGACTGAAAATCTCCCACACAGAGAAGTTTCTTACACTGTTTTGTTTTTAGACCCACTACACTTTAGTGGGTTGTTTTGAGACTTCGGGGATATCATGGAGATTACTTGTTTTATGTTAGAAAGAATCCTGACATCTGTATTCTGGAAAAGACATCCAAACGCTGTGGAGTTCAGGCCAGATGGTCAGCATAATTCCTACTTGTTGAATGTCATACAGCAGTGCTAATCTTACTTGAATATCTGTAACCGGTGAACATGCTCACACAGCATTTCTCCTGTCCAGTATTTAGAAAAAAATCTTAATAAATATTAGGATATTTGACATTTATCTTTTTTCATAAGACACAACAGCACAATTTAGGATGGTGAAAATGGAGAGGTAGTAACCCTAAACTCTGAGCAAGGCACATTTTTATGCATCTGATTTATTTTCTAATTAAACGTTTTTTACTGGTTGGATTGCTTTGAAAAGAGGAAATCTATTTGGACCAAAAGAGTCACAAAGCTGGAGTTTTGATTGCCACTATTAATTGAAATATGCTGAGGAAGATATTACATTGGTTTGAAGACAAAAGTTGACACTGTGCCTGTCTAGTTCGATTTCAAGTACATTGTGTCCTATCTTCTGTATGCCTGACTTCTCCCTTACTCCTTTTTCCACATCTTATGTTTTCTTAATCTCTGTTGATAAACCTCTGCTTTACCTGTTCTTGTAGAGCATTCTGTCTTCCCACAGCACTGTCTGTGAAGAAGCACTTTCTCAGATTCTGTGAGTAGTGTATCATTCTTGTCTGCTGCCTCCTCTCTCTTTCTCCTTCTTATCTCTCTCTTGACACTATCTGAGGCAGCCATGTCATGTCATGTCACCACTGTCCCTTCTCTTCTCTGATGAGAAGAGCTCCAAATTTTCTTGATTCTGATCATATCTGTTCTCCTTCATTCCAAATATCCTTCTGATGGTTTTCTTTTGGAGACTCTTCAGCAGTCTATTGTACTTACATGACCTCTCGAAGTACTTACAGTTCTTATAGTATGGTCCGATAGGCATCTGATAGAGCAGTGCATTCCTTTTTTTCCAATCTATCCCCATGAAGCTGCACCAGCATTCTGTTTTCTACAGCCACTGCCCTCTCATTCTGCTCTTGGGTGTACTATCCAGATTCTTTTCTTTCTGCTTTGCCTTCTGTTCTAGTCACCCCAGCTTGGTACTTCACACCAGGGTAGTTGCGGCATAAGTGCAGCACTTTAGATTTGTATACGTTGAACTTCAACTATCATCTTTTTGATCACTTGGTTATCCTTTCGATATCATTCCCTTGAGTGTTCCCGCAATCCTTTGCTTTCTCAGCAGTCATTTTGTAATTAAAGATGTTGATCCTGTTCTCTGTTCCCCCAGATGTATCTATGATTTATTGTTTATTTATTTGCCTTTGTTTACTGGGAAAGCCCAACTGGCTAATACCCAGTCTGATGTTAATCTTTGTTCATTTCTTACTAGGGTTATTGGTTCTGTCCTTGGAACCATGCCGTCCAATATCAAGCTCACATCAGCCAAAAACTCTTGAGCCAAGGTCCTACCCAGAATGCTCTGTTCCCTGTTACCTCAGATTTTGTTTGCCACTTTGCTGTACAGATGTGTCAAGCCACTCTCTCAGCTAAGTGTCTGATTTTTGAAAGTTTTATACATTGTTCTTTAAATAATTTCAAATAGGGTAGGAAAATATTAGTAGAAACTATCATATACTTTAGCCTCTCTGCCTTTAGTCTTTTCCCTTTATTACCCTTTTCTTACCTTTGAGGTAATTCTTCATTACCATCATTGGTAATCCTTCCTTTTCTCTTCTTACCCTTTTGGGTACTCTTTCTTCTTCTTTTTGGTTACTGTTCTTCTCCACATCATTATGTAGGATAAGAAATGTAGCACTGGTTTCAAGCAGTGTAAGGATTGCGGCCGCAAGTTACCACTTTCTGATGGCCATGACTTGTGTGTGTACTGTCTGAATGTCTCTCACCTTATTGTGGATCCCCTGTGTGGGATTTGTAAACATTTTTCCTACCAGGACTCTTAACGAGAGGAAGAATAAGTTAATTTTGAAAGGTCTTCTGAAGTCTCCTTTCTCTGAGGCTATTTCTGGGTTGGAGGGCTCACCCCTTCCTATTAAACCCCATAAGAGGTGTTCATCATCATCAAAGTCGCTCCCCTCTTCTCCCTCTGGAGATCGTAGGGAGTCGACTCATAAGAAGGTGAAATTGATTACTACTTCGGTGCTGCCACCTGTGACCCTGTCTGCTCCAGGCTAGGCACCACCCTAAATTATTCTTGCTCCAGCCATGTCTTCCTTATTGAAATGGCACCAGAGTTCCCAGTGCAGACAACTAGGGCTCCGACAGTTCTGTCACAGCCCTTATCGGCACCGTCCATGCAGGTACAGTCCCCTTTGGCACTAGGTATGACTTTTCTGTACTCCACAGTGCAGACATTTTCGGCACCAACATTTGCTTTGGTGCAGTCCTTCTTGGCACTGGCCTCATTACCAGTGCAGACACTTTCCTCGACGACACTGTACCCATTGGGGCAAACTTTTGCATTTACGATGCAGACACCTTCAACTACTATGGCACTGATGTTGGCGCAGACTACTTCCACACCGTTTTCTTCGGTGCAGACATCTTTGTTTCTAGGCTCTGCACCTGTTGAATTAGCAAGGACCAACTATTCTCCTTCATTGGATCCATTTGCTGGCAGTCAATACAGTCTTTTTCTAGAAAGGCCAGAATCGCCATCAGATTTCTCCATGAGGTTAACCAAGAGTCTCTCTGAAGAAGATGTGTTGCGGCTTGTTGACCAGTTGCTTGTGGCCAGAGGTCTCTCTCACCCGTCGAAGTCCACGTTTCCTCCTTCAGGTGAATGTATATCTCCTCAAACTCCAACATACACTCCTCGTTCGGCTTCTACCCAAGTTTCGAAGCCTATTACTCCGACAGCAGCTTCCCTTCCTCCGACTCCAGTAGTGGATCTCACTTTGGAATCTGTGTCATCCTTGTGGCCCTCTGTGCACTGGGCATCAGGCTCTTCTCAGGCCAGTGGCTGTACCGTGGGGGAGGGCATTCCTGGTTCCACGCCAATTCTTTTTGATGGTATCCCCCAGGTATCCCCTCTCTCTCTCACATTTCACGGTCCTCTTGAGACTCCTGGTCTGGGGGTGGGCTCATCAGGGTGGGGTGTGACCCTGGTTCTGAGGTTGTCGTGCTCTGTTCCGGGCTCCCATCCCTCCTTGGGTGGGCCGGCCTTCCAGGCCATGGAGAGGGCGCTTGCCTCCGCTGGCAAATCCCACATGTTGGAGTCCCCCCCCCCCCTGTGCCGCAACTGTCACAGGCCACAGCCACCGGACACCAGGCACAAGGGCCTCAGGTCTGTCCTCCTCAGGAGACCCTCTCTTTGCAGTCTTCCCCAGAACCTCCCACTGAGGCAGCACCACGTAAAGCTTTGTGCAAGAGGAAGCACATGGACTACACTGAGGAGTCATTGAGTGAAGATACGGATTTTGATTATGGGGAAAGGTCCCCACGGTCACCCTCTGAGGTGTCCTTTGGTGACATCCTCGAGATCCTTAGACAGAGGGGTGATTGGAAGTCCTCTAATCCTTCCTCTGAGGAATCTGTATTCCTGCAGGCCTTTCGTGCCTGGCCCCCTACCTCCTGGGTCACCCCGCCTGCCGATGAGCTCGTCCAGCTCATCGTCCAGTGTGCATGGAAGGCTCCTAACACCCTGAAAGCGATACCAAGGAGACCAGGTAAAATATTGTCACCCCAGCTGAGCACCCACATTGGTCACAAGGTCTTCCAGTAGATGCTATGGTGGTGGCTGCAATTAAGAAGGATTTGGCAGAAGAGAGCCAAACTGTCCATCAGCCCAACAAGGAGTCCCGGGCAGTTGCCAGACTAGGGAAGCATGTGTTTGCTTCATCGACCGTCACAGTAAGGTCTTTGAACTATGTGGCACACTTTACCAGGCTTCAGAGAGATTTTATTAACCAGCTCTCTGAAACCATGGCAGGAGCTGTTTCTGACGAGATCCGTGACAACATGACTTCTCAGATAGCCACCCTAGAAACAATTTCCAACTCTTCATGCGTCTTATTTCTCATGCAATGGAAGGGGCGGCTAGAGCGGCAGGCACAGGTATAGTCACCAGATGACATGCCTGGATGCACTTTTGCGACTTTGCGGACTCCTTTAAGGCTTCCTTCATGAACGCCACCATTGAGGCCGCTTCTTTGTTTGGCCCTAAAGTGAAAGATACGCTGGGCAAGGTGTGAACAAGATGGCAAGACCCTGTCTGCCGTTGAGACACTCCACTCCTCAGTGATTCTACTCCAGAAATCAGAGGAGTGGGAAGATGTGGCACAGGAAATCACAGGGCTCTTTCTGGGACACACGTGCCGACTTCTCAACTAGAGGCAGAGGGGGAAACTCCAATGGAAGATGCCCCTTTCGGGGCAGAGGAGGTCCGCAAAACCGGGGTTCCAGAGATTCCTTCTCTGACCAACCCTACCAGCGCTCCTGAAGCGTTGCCCGACTGCTCACCTCTGGAAGTGGTCTGGGATCGTTTTTGCTTGTACCCCACTGCCTGGCAAAATATAACCACCGACTCTTGGGTACAACAGATAATATCCAGAAGCTATCGCATTCCCTTCCATCTTTGTCCAATCTCATCCAGAGTATTACCCGATGTTCCACCCAGTCAAAGGGAAGCAGCAGCACATGAAATCCAAAAGCTGCTACAAAAAAAGAGTCATCCAGGCAGTCCCCCCAGACCAGATAGGATCCGTTTTTTTACTCTAGGTTCTTTTTAGTGCCAAAAAAGACAGGGGACTGGAGACCATTTTCTGGATCTCAGCACACTGAACAAATTTGTAAAAACAGAGAAATTCCAGATGATCATGGTTCAGTCTATCCTTCCTCTTCAGGAAGAAGGCGATTATATGTGCTTTGTAGATCTTCAAGATGCGTATTACCATATAAAAATGGACAAACGCTCAAGAAGATACCTTCGCTTCCACGTAGGAGCCAGTCACTACTAATTTCGAGCTCTGCCCTTCGGTCTCTCTACAGCCCCTAGAGTATTCACCAAATGCATGGCAGTGGTTATCGCTCACTTGTGACTTCAAGGATTCCAGGCATTTCCATATCTAGATGACTGTCTCCTCACCACCCCCACCAAGCGTCTACTGGAAGAAGTCCTGCACTACACTCTCCTAACAGCTCAAAGCCTAGGAATTACTATAAACTGGGAGAAATCCAACACGACCCTAACTCAGTCTTTGGAATTTATAGGGGTACTGTTGGACTCGAGAAATTGCACAGCATCCCTTCCAGACCACGGGCTTCAGGGAATAAGGCAACAGGTTCAACCGCTGCTCTGTCACCACAAATCTCTCGCTTGATCTATACTCCAACTCTTGGGCTGAATGGCAACCTTGATCACCATTGTTCCTCTAGCCAGATTCCACATGAGGCTCCTTCAGTGGCTACTTCTCACTCAGTGGTACCCTCTACAATATCCTTTGTCTTTTCAGATAAGTGTAACTCAGAAATGCAAGCAAGATTTACTCTGGTGGAGTTTCGAAATCCTCAACAATGATCTCGCCCCTTCAACCCCCATCAACCGATAGCCACGGTGACCACGGATGTCTCCGTGATGGGGTGGTGAGGCTATGTCAGGGAAACTCAGTCCAAGGCACCTGGTCTGAGACAAGGGCCCATTTGCATATCCGTGTCTTGGAACTGAGGGCAGTGCTGCTAGCGTTGCAAGCATTTCATTCCATCCTTCCGTCTGGGACTATTGCGATTCAGTCAGACATGTCAGTGGTCTGGTACATCAACAAACAAGGGGACACCAGATCATACCCATTATGCCGAGAGGCCTTGAGAATATGGAAAATGGGCGATAGCTTCCAACCGCTTTCTAAGTGCAATGCACATTCCCGGGAGTTCAACGTGATAGCGGACAAATTGAGCAGGTGCATTCTGAAACCTCAATAGTGGTCCCTCAATCCTATGATAGCGGCAAAAATCTTCAAACACTGGGGCCAGCCTTGCTGTGACCTATTTGCCTCCCCAACCAACTTCAAGTGCAGCAACTACTTTGCGCTAATCCCCCCTTGGGGTCAGTCACCAAGGGACGTTCTAGTCCACGCTTGGCCCCTAGGTCTACTTTATGCTTATCCTCCTCTCCCAATTTCTGAAGAAAGCACGACAGTTGAAGAGCAAACTGATTCTCATTGCTCTATATTGGCCGCGACAAGTCTGGTTCCCCTTCCTTTGGCCTCACCTGCTAGATCAACAGTGGATCCTCAACCCATCCCCAACATTGATCTTCCATCCGCAGGGTTTGATTCTCCCCAATCTAGCAACCCTGAAACTGACAGCTTGGTTTTTCCACTTCCAATGATTGCCAGGCATGAAAATCTCTCGTCCCCTGTGTGCAATATTCTTACTGCATCTCATAAATCGTCCACCAGACTAATCTATCTTAACAAATGGAAAAGGTTCTCAATGGGCAGCAAATAAACAATTAGACCCCTTGTCAGCCCCAGTTTCGATGGTACTGGATTACTTATCACATCTTTTTCACTCTGGGGTGTCTGCCTGTACTATTCGTGTGCATTTAGCTGCCATCTCAAATTTCCACATTGGTTTTCAAGATTCTTCACTTATGTCACACAGACTCTGTAAACCTTTCTTGAAAGGGGTTATACACCTAAAACCACCCTTTAGAGAACCAGTACAACCTTGGGATTTGGCATTGGTTTTGCAAGCCCTAACAGCTCCCCCCTTTGAACCTGCGTCTTCGTGTGATGTAAAATATATCTCTTGGAAAACTTTGTTTCTGATTGCAATCACATCGGCCAGACACTTGTCAGAACTTCAAGCCTTATGCATCAAACCTCCCTATCTTATCTTCCATAAGGATAGGGTATCACTGAGGACTAATTCTTCCTTTTTACCAAAAGTGGTGTTAGAGCGGTCTATCACCCAATCTTTTGACCTTCCAGTGTTCTTTCCTAACCATTCTAACAAGGGAGAGTATTGCCTGCACTCCTTGGATGTTCATAGGCAAATACGATTTTATCTGGACAGAACAAAATCTACCTGTAAATCAGACCAACTATTTCTGGCTTTTTCTGGACCTAAACGAGGTCATCCTGTATCAAAAGTTACACTGGCTTCATGGTTGAGAAACTGTATTACATTTATCTACAACAAAAACAATCTCACCTTTCCTCATAGAGTCAAAGCACATTCTATAAGATCTATGGCAACTTCAGCAGCTTTCCATGCTAAGGCTTCCTAAAATGATATTTGCTCAGCTGCAACTTGGGCCAAACCTCATACCTTTATTCTTCATTACAAATTGGACTTGGCCTCCATTGGTAGAGCTTCCTTTGGCTCCATGGTGCTCAGGAATGTCCTTCCATGAGGGCCACCCAGGGATACAGGTAGCTGGGGACTGTGTCCTATCAGTAAGGAATGAACGAAGATTAACAATATCAGATAAAGAAGTTATGTCTTACCATAATGTTCCATCTGTGTTGTTGATCTTCATTCATTACCTCCCACCCTCCGTCCCCCATATGGAAGTTCCTGGTTGATCTCCTGCACTCCTTTATTGTAGGCCTGTTATGACCAGAGGTAGCTTCTACTTTTATCTATCAACTTGCTAACTCGATCTGAGGTAACAGGGAGCAGAGCATTCTGGGTAGGATCTTGGCTCGAATTTTTGGCTGACGCGAGCTTGATATTGGCCTGCTCAGTTCTGAGGACGGAACCAATAACCCATCAGTAATGAATGGATGAAGGTCAACAACACAGATGGAACGTTATGGTAAGACATAACTTCTTTTTTTTCAGTAGAGGCCCAGGGAGAAAAGCTCCATTTGCTTACATTGCATTATACCAAGTTCCAGTTAAACACAGAGCAGTTACATTTCTATTTGCATTTATACATTTTAAGATTTTACAGGGCTGGAAGTTACTAAAGAGAAAGCCCACATGCAACTTAGTGATTGGGCAGTAGTTGTGTATAAAAGTTTTGTCATTTCAGTGAGAGGTTGAGAGTATTCTGTTTAATGAGAGCATTTGGAGAGTATCATATGGTGAACACACCTTGTGATGAACATGTGCAGGACCAGGATTGGTTAAGATGTTTAAGCAGTAGTTTAAAACTATTGAGTTTGCCAGAGAATTTTATTTGTGTGGGGATGCTATTCCAGATTTAGCAACGTACTGGAGTAGTCTCTCCTGCAACATCATTTGACTTTATTTGCAAGTAATAAGAATTTGTTACTAGAGTGGAGGTCCCTTCCTGGACAGTAGGGCAGTAATACGTTACACAGTTTATTGATATGATGCCTTCAGTGGCAATAAATTTTATTCTCATAAAAATTTGTCTGAATTATTAAAATGATGAGGAATGTAAAGGTTTGATCTTACTGCCAATATTGGCAGTGTATTCAAAGAGCTATGCCTGGTTATCAACCTCCCATCATCTAATCATTTGGTTGACTTCTGGTTTATTGATATTTGTTGAGACATGCAGTGCAAAGAAATGAACAATGCTTTTGAGCTTTCGTCATTTAGAAGTTTCCTCATTTAGAAGTTTTCTGTGTCCTTTCATACCTGTGTCATCCATTGTCTCAGGGGTTTAACTAACTCTGCCTTCCACAGTGTGAGGAATTTAAGCAGCTTTTAATGTCTAGCCTTTGTGATGTAATATGAAGGTGTCCTTGTATGTATACTACCTCTGTACTTTGGAACCCTTTACTTGTGTCTATTCAAGCCTGAGATGATGGCACTGTCCTAGTTTCAGGCATGGATGCAGGAACTGCATATGGTGGAAGTACAGTTGCTAGAATATGATGTAGAAGTGGAATTTGCACTTACCATGATTGCAGTTTGTATATCATCTAAAGATGAGGTAGATAGTGAGTCACTAATTGCATCCTCACAATAGTCAGTATCTCAAAAGAGGTCTGTCAGAATGTTTGTTGCAATAAACTTCCTTTTAACCATGATAGCTACTCCTACAAAATCTGTCCTTGAAAGAGACCTTAAGGCCTATAAAGAAGGACTGGCTTTTCCAAAACCCCCCGGTTTGCAACCACGACAAACACAGCAAAGACAGCAGTTCCCTGTACCTGTTAGGCATAATCATTTGACTGCAGAGCATAACTCTAGTCATGGTAATTATCAACGTAACTTTAATACAGATATGAATTTCGATGATGAAGAAGTGGAAGGAGGGGTCGACAATTCTAATGCTCCAGAGACTACTTTTGTGAATGGAGAGGGGAACGAGTGGTCACTTCAACCCCAACAACAAAAAAACTCCAGAGGGGGGAGGGAGGAATTGGCTACCCGACCCCAGCCCCCCCGAGGAGGCATTACAACACACGGAGCAACAGCAACCAGTGGGACTGACACTATTTGAAACATTAACAAACAAAGATGCTGACTTTAAAATTTATAACTTTACCGAATGTTTTGTGGACAGCAAACTGGTTGAACTTTTTGCTAAAGGGCTTTCTTTTGTACCTTCACAACATTGTAATATAGTGGAATTGCTAATTGATTTCAAAATGTTCATAAGGAAGTTGAACCTAAACATGATTTTTGGGGATTTGAATTCACATACTGAACCATTACGCGTCCCTAGTAGTTTTAACCCACCCTTGAATAGTTCACTGGTCTTATTCGAACAACTATGTGAGTTAGAATTCAGGAAATAGTTGCTCGAGCACATCGTAATGACCAGTCCAACATATCTAAGGATGATAAAATTTACTAACTTTGTTTAGGAATTTACCGGTGAGAATTATGAAACCGGACAAGGGTGGGGGATTAGCTATTGTTTATAATGTGGACTATGTGAAGATCATGTATAAGTTACTTGAAAAGGATACTTACGAGATAGTAAGCAAGAATCAAGTTAACCAAGCATACCATCAGGTTAAGTTAAATTTAGGTGACCTCTTTATTGATGGTCTTACCAATAGTGAGCAAAATCAGTACTTAAATATGTTAGCTCCTCGGATCCCAAAAATTTTTGGGATCCCAAAACTTCATAAAGATCTGAATAACCCCTTTTAGGACACTTGTCGACGCACGGCAATCAGTTACGTATCCAGCTGCAAAATTTGTCGATTTAATTCTTAAGGAATATGTGACAAAGGAGACCCAAATATTAAAAGACTCATGGTCATTCCTTGACTGTCTGCAAGGAATAGGGTTTGATTGTTCACTTAACTTTTGACAGTAGATGTATGACCTCTACTCTAGTATCCCCCAAGACCTAGGTATCCAGTGGGTGGTTGAATACATTGGGTCGAAGGGGGCTAGTAGTGACCAATGCAACCTTGTTGAACAACTCTTGGATATAATTTTGAAGAACAATTATGTAGCCTTTGAGGACAAATTGTACCTACAGAAGATCAGAGTGGCTATGGGGTCACCAGTGGGCGCAAGTTTTGCTAACTTGGTAATGGCCCACTGGGAGACCTCATATGTACTGAATAGTGTATGGAAGCCACGCATACATTTATATAAGAGATACCTGGATGACATTTTTATTCTATTTAGTGGTGATGAGGTTGCAGCAAAGGAACTAGTTGATTTTTTCAACTCTACAACAGGGTTCCTTAGATTTACTATGAATTTTCAAACAAACAACATTTGTTTCCTGGATGTCACACTTAGCAAACAGCAGGGGTGTTATACATCTAAAATCTACAGGAAAAACACATTCTCTAACACATATCTACATTTTTCAAGTTCCCACCCCAAACACCAGAAAAAATCAGTGGTCAAAGGCCAACTAGTAAGGGTGGCCAGAATGACTAGCTTGGAAGAAGACTTTGTTAATGAATGTGAGAATGTTTATCGAATGTTTCAACATAGGGCATACCCTCGTTCATTCCTGGAGGCCATCTTTAAAGAAGTTATTGATAAGAGGGAACGAGGGGTCTATAAACCAATACTACAACCGAAAACTTTACCCACCATTCTAGTTGACCACCATGAAAATGAGGACGACTCCTCAAGGGTAGTAGCCTGTAACAATCAAGGAGTAATAACTGACGAGTCACCCGGGGGGGTTAAGAACTATATGGTATCGTTTGTTTTTACCTTTTGCCCAGAAGCTTACAATATTTCAAAAGTCCTCAGTAAATATTGGTTTTGCTTGTCTTTGGACACTGTATTAAATTCTGTTTACGAAGTAGGACCTACTGTCATCTTTAGAAGGGGTAAGAACATGAAGCAACTCCTGGAAAGGAAATCATTGAAACCCATGTCGAAGGGAGGGACTAGGAAGTGCGGGCATGTAGGCACTGCACCCATATTAACACCAAAGACTCATTCACCGTGGGTGTTGACACATATGTGATTAGGAATAAATTTAATTGTAACAGCAGGCAGTGGTGTATTTGGCGCAGTGTAAACAATGCCCGCCTTCTATGTAGGAAAAACAGATAGGCGTTTGAAAGACAGGGTATCGAACACTGTTATGCTATTAACACAAAGAAAGATGATAACGCCCTTGCTAGGCATTGTAATGGACATGAGGGCCATGTATTCGATTTTATGGTGATTGACCAGATACACACTGAGAATTACAGTTTTAACAATGATAATTTATTCAAGTTACAACTTGAAAAGAAGGAACTTAGTTGGCAGATACGCCTGATGGCTTATAAAACGCCAGGTATAAATGAGGCTTGTTCGATTATGTGTTTATTAAAATTGAACAGCCTCTGGAGATGAAGAACCTTTTTGGTTCATGTTAAATTAGTATTTTATACTTTGTATGATATTTTTCCTGGTTTATAGCCAATTCTGCCTATTAATTTGTTGGTAGGTAGGTGCCTTTTTTACATATAATATACTACAACATTTCTTATCAATTCTCTGTTTTTGGAACAGCAAGTACGATATAAGCTATGTAAGAGCTATTCCTTTTTTGTTTTTGTATTTGTTTAAACTAGACATCTATTTAAATTTTGTCTGGGTTAAGATAGGGTGTATAAACATGAATTTTTTAGAATAAAATAGATTTTTCATATTTTTTATATATACCATATATATATTATAATTACGCTACTTGCATCTTCTCACTGCTTGCCTTGTTTATTTCGTGTGTAATAAAGTGTTTTTACTACTGGAGAAGTTTCCTGGACTTGGTTAATTAATTTTTCTTGCCTGGATTGGATGCAATACTGCACTGCTCGAGCCTGCCACCTTGGATATTCTTGTGGAGCTTCCCCTTTTGGTCTGTGTTCTTCGGTTTGTTGGTTGGACTATTTTTGTCAGCTTTAGTAGCTCAATAGATTTGAATTTTTAAACCTGCAGAAAAGTATTTTTTTTGACATTGGAAATTGGATGAAGAGGAGGAAATATTCTTACCTGTGAATCACAGAAGAGTACTGACAAGGATGTTCTTCGTGTTACACTGTTGCAGTCATCACATTTGGGTTATTTGCTTGCAGGTAGCCCTCATTCGGCCTGATTATCAAAGTCTTGGGTCCTGCATCGGTTGCGGTCTCATCTTCCATGACGTCAGGTAGTCAGGGGTATAAAGCATGCAGCCGATGCCATTACGTCAGTCTTTCTTGATGTACGGTGCCCGAAGCAGAAGCAGTTCGCAAGTGCTGGTCAGCCGACTCCCGAAATTTTCATTTTTGAGTTTCAGATCCGAAATCTTCAACTAAGCTAAGTACCCCATTGGGGAACCATTTTCTTGCTCTAAACCAATGTCAGCAAAAGTTAGCAATTGTGTTTCTTGTGGAAAGCGAATACCTCATAAAGATTTTTATTCGTACTGCATTCCTTGCCTAGGCCCAGACCACGATGCACCTCGCTGTCGGTTTTGTGCCTTATTCAAACCTCGTACTATCCGTCAGTTAATTTTCGCATCTAAATATTTTGGTACTCGGTTCAGTTATCCAGAAATGGCTTCGGTAAGCCACCCGACTACCGACATTCCAGAAAACGCAAAGATAGACAGAGGCAGGCCGCATACGTCCAAAGCTGTCAACAACGCTTCTCCTAAGCTAGTTGCCAGTTCGCCGGTACTCAGTGAGGCACTTTCTCAGCTCCTGATACCCGCTACTTCAGATTCGCAGGCCTCTACTGAGATCTATTCGGAGTATGCCGTGAGATGCTTCTTCAACTGTGGAACCTGTGGATGCCTCTACCTTGGATGGGTCCGGAGCCGCTGTGCAGGCACCGGCTTTTGAGGGTGTATTCAGGCCTACTGACTTGCATATTAAACAGATGCCATCTTCTTCAAGGCCTAAAACTCGATCCATGCCCAGAAAACTGACGCCCAGACCACATAGTCAGACCTCTATGCCTAAAAAACAAATGATAAGAATGGCTGAATACCTTATTACTATAGTCAGGGGAAGCCACCCCTCTCCCTCTAAGAGACCTAAAACTGATTTTCCTTCTGTGACTTCTGATCAGGATTCTGAAATTTCTGTTTTTTCTGATGACCAGGAATTGTCCTTATCTACCTATGATGATTCTGATGCAGAAGACTCCATTCCCTCTGCTTCATCTCCAGAGGATTTCTCTTTTGGCGAAACCTTGCATACTCTTAGGGAGCATTTCCACTGGGAAAGCCAGGCTTACTCCGACTCCAAAAAGAGGCTTACAGAATTCTTACTCCTGCCTCAACACAGGCCTTTAGCTAGCCCTCCTGTACTGGACTTTGTAGATTATGCCTTCTTGGAATCTAGCCTGGCACTTGACACCTTACCTCCTGCTCCCAGAAAAACCTGATAGGTATTACAGAGTACCTGACTCTCACAAGTTTCTCTTTAAAAATCCTACGGCGGATCCTGAGACCATTTCACAGGGACCCAAGGGCATTAAGGCCACTACTGCTAAAAATCCTACCCCCTCTGATAGAGATTCCAGGGCGCTGGATAGATGGGGTAAGAAGGTATACACCTCTGCAACATTAGCCATTAGGGCCTTAATCTACCAGTTTCATATGTTGAAGTATCAGCAGCATATTATTGGATTGCTTAAACAGAAAATTATGTTGATTCCTGACTGTGCTGAAAATAAAGAATTATAGGGTTTAATGCATTCTGCTGAACAAGTGGGAAAACATACTTTTCAATGTGGTTGTGATTCATTAGAGACATTTTGCAGGGCTGTTGTCACTGGGTCTGTACTTAGAAGGCATGCTTGGCTTAAGGAGCAATCTTTGCCAGATCCTGTAAAAGCTAAATTACTGGATGCTCCCTTAAACCATGACCGCCTGTTTGGCAACAAAGCAGAAGTACTACTTAAAAAGATGGAGGAAAAAGCTAAATCTATGCAAACTGTTAAAGATTTCCTGCAAGTACAGCCTCCCAGATTTAGTAGGCATTGGCCCTCTAAGAATTGGTCCTTTCCTGCCTTTTCCAGGCCTTCTCAGTCCAAACCCAGAAACAGATCACCCAGGCTCCAGCCTCAGGGTGCTCACAGGACTAAGCAGTGGGGGGGGGGGGGCTCCCACTTCCAAAGCAGGGAGTAGTAAGACTCCCTCCATGGTAAATTGTCTCAATTATTTAACTTTAAACCTTCCAAGCCCTGCTCAACTGACTGTTCCTTTAGGGGGAAAGATCGCCATGCATGCAAAAAATTGGGAACTCATTACCCAGGACAAATGGGTTTTAAATATAGTTTCCCAAGGATACAGATTCCACTTCCATTCCTTACCAGCCCCAAACTGTTGGCCAGACCTACCCCCAAATCAGTGGGCAGAAGGCTCAAAAGCAGGTTCTCTCTCTTTTAAGCATCAGGGCTATTCAACCTGTCCCACAAGAAGAATGGGGGCAAGGTTTTTACTCAAGACTTTTCCTGGAACCCAGGAAAGACCATTCCTGGCATCCTATCCTGGACCTGTCTATTCTGAACACATTTTTGGTAATCCCAGAATTCAAGATGCTAACTCTTCATCAGCTGCTTCGCATGCTAGGCAAAAATGCCTGGTTGGCAACACTGGATTTAAAGGAAGCCTACCTGCACATCCCAATAAGGGAATCTTGCAGAATACCTATGCTTCAGAGCAGGCTACATGCACTATCAGTTCTCTGCACTGCCCTTTGGTTTATTTACTGCGCCCAGGGTATTCACAAAGTGCCTAACTCCAGTCATTGCATTTTGCAGGCAAAGAAATATTAAAATATACCCATACCTGGACAATTGTTTTACTGCAGTGGTGGTGCTGCAGTAGCATTGTCGCCTCACAGCAAGACGTTGTGCCGTTCGATTCTCAGCTAGTGCATCTTCTATGTGGTGGCATGCGTGAATGGGTGTACCTTCATTGAAGGTTGTGCGTCAGGGCTGGTAAACTTGGCACGTAAAAAAATCTACTGCCAATCATTAGCGGACCGGAGTTTCGCTGTGGCGACCCCTAACCAGGAAAAGCCGAAAGACACAAGACCCATATCTGGACGATTGTCTAATTCAGGCGGAAAGCCAGGACGTACTGTTAAATCATCTGGCATTGGTAAAGAAATTGCTAACTTCTCTGGGGTACACCATAAACGAAAAGAAATCAAATCTTGTACCCTGCCAACAAATTGTATTCCTGAGAGCAAGTTGAATACAACTTCCCAGATGGCCTACCTCACGCCAGAGAAACAAGTTCATTTGACAGCCTACTTCAATCTACTGGCCACAAAGACCCAACTGTCTGCAAGGAAAATACTGCAAGCACTGGGTTCATGGCCTCTTGCATTCTACTAATTCCATATGCAAGACTGCATATGAGGAAACTACAATGGTATCTAAAAAGCCTGTGTCAACATTCTCAGGGTCTAGAATCAGTGATTCCTATCTTACCTTGTCTAAAGATAGAGTTTCTTTGGTGGGCAGAGGCCTGCCACCAAAACAAGGGACTGCCATTCACTCTACCCCCCTGCCACCCAAACCCCAACAACAGACGCATCAGTCTATGCATGGGGGGCTCACTTGGCATGGCAGTGCATTCAAGGCAAATGGACCTGCATATCAATCAAAAAGAAATGTTAGCTGTAGAGAATGCTCTGACAGCCTTCAAGGACCACATTCTTCCAGGACAGTTATTGGTAAAGACAGACAAACACCACTGTTATGTGGTACATAAGCAGGGGGGAACCCACTCATACCCTCTCTGCAGACTAGCCATGGCTCTGTGGAATACAGCCTTGAGCTACCAAGTGCACCTACATGCTCAATTCCTGCCAGGAAAGCTAAATACACTGGCAGACGACCTAAGCAGAAATCTCTTGGACCCACACGAGTGGAAACTGGAATCAAAGATATTTAACATGTTGAGAAACAAATGAGGGAGCCCAGAGATAGACCTGTTTGCCTCCCCTCAGAACTACCAATTGGACAAATACTGCACAAGGACGTCTCACAAACAAGCTTGGAAAGTGGATGCCCTGTCCTTCATCTGGAAAAACCTATCAGTTTATGCCTTTCCCCCTCTGCCTCTCCTCTCCAAAGTGCTACTAAAGATCAAACAGGACAAACCAAGGACAATACTGATTACACCGGTCTGGCCTCGCCAACACGGGTACCCCCCTCTTGCGCAGTGTGTCGCTGCTGGCACCATTGTACCTACCTCAGACCCCTGCCCTGCTGTCCCAGCAGGAGGGCCAGATTCTGCACCTACAGCTTCAAACCCTGAATCTTGCAGCCTGGCTTTATTACCTGACCTATCCGTTACCATCCCTCAGTAAGCAGGTGATGGATGTCATTCTGGAGGCAAGGTGGCCTAGTACTAGAAAATCCTATGCTGAAAAATGGAAAAGATTTTGTTCCTCGAGCCAAACTCAGGGGATGGGCATAGCAGTACCCACTTTATCCCATATTCTTCAATACTTAACTGAGATGCTTCACAAGGGCCTTTCCTTTTCTTCCATCAAAATTCATGCCTCAGCCATTTCAGCATATTACAACATAGAACCACCCCTCTTCTCTCATCCACTGCTGAAGCAATTCCTCAGAGGGGCCAAAAACTTAAGACCACCGAGGAGAGCCTCTACTCCAGCCTGGGACCTTAACTTTGTATTGGAAAAGCTCACTCTTCCTCCCTTTGAACCAGCTGCAAATGCAGAGTTGAAATTCCTTTTTTGGAAAACGGCCTTCCTTCTAGTCATCACTTCAGCAAGAAGATTGTCTGAATTACAGGCCTTCATGGCAGTGGAGCCTTTCATCATCTTAAATGCGGACAGGATGTCCCTCAGGACCAATCCCTCCTTTATGCCCAAGGTGGTATCCAGTGTGGCCCTTAATCAGTCCATTCAGTTGCCAACCTTCTTTTCTAATCCACAGAACAAAGAGGAACAATTACTGCACTCCTTGGACATGCACAGACAACTTAGATTTTACTTGGACAAGACTAAGCCTCTCAGGAAATCTGAACAGCTGCTGGTGGCATTTGCTACAGGGGCAGAAGGGAAGGCAATTTCAAAGCAAACCATTTCTAAGTGGATAGGCCATTGCATTCATTTCTGCTATATGCACCAGGGAAAACCTACCCCACAGGGGATAAGACCACATTCAACCAGGGCTGCATCTACATCCACAGCCTTTCTCAGAGGTGTCCCTACCAGGGACGTCCTAGAAGCTGCTACCTGGAGTTCTGTACATACCTTCACCAAGCATTACCACTTGCCAACTTTTTCTAAATCCAGAGCTGGCTTTGCCACTGCAGTCCTGCAGGGCTTTTTAGCTGGTCCAAATGCTATCTAATTGCCTCCTCCCTTCCTTAGCTTTGGGAATCTACCCAAATGTGATGACTGCAACAGTGAAACACGAATAACATAGTACAGTTGTGTACACTTACCATAAATGTAGATGTTCGAGTGTATTCACTGTTGCAGTCCTGGTTACCCTCCCTCCAGCCCCTTGACTTCTATTGACTATACCTGTATTCTTGTTTACTATGCTTAAAGCTTTTTGGTGTATTTGCTTTTTTGTTGGCGGTGCAACCTTGTATAAAATTGCTTCCCATTATGAAGGCACCTGACATCTGGGGCAAGAAAAACTGATGTAATGACATTGGCTGCATGCTTTATACCCCTGACTACCTGACGTCATGGAAGATGAGACAGCAATCGACGCAGGACCCAAGACTTTGATAATCAGGCTGACTGAGGGCTGCCTGCAAGCAGATAGCCCAAATGTGATGACTGCAACAGTGAATACACTCAAACATCTACATTTATGGTAAGTGTACACAACTGTACTTTCTGCTGCTTATACCATGAGATCCCAAATGAGTGAAAGTTAAGGAGCTCATGAACAGTGTGGAAGAAGTAAAATTGTAACTTTAACTTAGTGGTTGAAGGGCAGGATCTCTCTATATATCACAAAATCAAAAGCACTGAAAAATTAATGGCTTTAACATCGAAAATGCTGTTCATCGAAGTGGCTCTTGTGGGGGGCTGCGATTATATATACCAACTCAAAGACTGCACTACAGTGAGGAAAGGGCAAAATTTCCAATCTTCACTGTACTGCAATCTCACAATAAACACATCGATGGATGGCATTTTCGATGTTAAAGCCGTTCACTTTCCAGTCTTTTCGATTTGGTGATATAGACCTGAAGGACATGAGGAAGGTAATCTGCAGGAGCACTTAGAAGCTGTGGGGCCTATAAAAAAGCACTTGTAGGGAGGAATTCATGAGAAAGCGGAAGTAATGCTTAAACAGTTAGACCACCTGGAATGCAGTCCTACAGCTAAGGAGGATAAAATGAGAGAAGGGTTAATCTGCAAATATGTATCATTTGGTATGGTGAGGAAATATTGGATTTCGTGGAATATGTTAAAAGTAAATTGGCAGACTGGACTGTGTTTGCCAAGGATACACTGAGTGCCGCATCAGCTAAATGACTAGCATTACCAGAGTTAGTGGTTGAAATATAGAAAGCCTTGTCTAATTCCAGGATGTTTACATTGTGATGATAGAAAAAGCAGGCATTTTGGAGGTTGTAGTATCCAGGTTGGTGGCTGGTGTCCAGTGTTTCTGGATCACTTTTATTCAGAAGTAACTTCACAACATAGAATGTGATTTATGGAATCAACCCAGGAGTGTAAAAATAATTCATTGGCATTTAACTGTCATTTCTGTCAATATTAAAAGTGTATTGGAATGGTAAAGACTTCCTTTGATGACCTAGCAAAGGCTTTTCGTTAAATTAAGAAATGACCCTTATGTTGGATTCAAATACATGTGGAACATAAATATAACAAGGCTGTTAAGTTACAAGTTATACACGTCAGATGAATTGGAGGAAAAAGTGGACTTGGCTGATATCTCATTGCTGATGTGTGCACATGCAGGATTAAAATGGCTTGATAGATTTGAAAATGCAAAGCAAATTTATAAAATTGAATTTATGGACGGTTATGCATGCTCATATTAGTTGAGCAATGTTTAATTCAGTGAATGAAATTTATTTAGTAGGTAACAGTCTTGGTAAATGTCAGTACTGGTCTGGACTGTGAGACATAATAAAGACAGTTAACATCCGCGGTGGTGCAGAGGTAGCATCGTCACCTTACAGCAAGAGGTTCTGCCGTTTGATTCTCGGCTGGAGCACCTTCTGTGTGGAGTCTGCATGTCCTCCCCGCGGTCGAGTGGCATTTGAAAGACATGCGTGAATTGGCGTGCCTTCGTTGAAGGTTGGGCGTCGGGCTGGCACCTTGGCACCATAAAAATCAACTGCCAATCATTAGCGGACCCAAGTTCCACTGTGGCGACCCCTAACCAGGAAAAGCCGAAAGAAGAACAACAACCAATGTTACTTATAATAATGGGCATTTGAATATAGTGCAAGACCTGTGTTATAGCTAAGTTGTAAACTTAGCCATTAATAATCTAAAGTGAGGAGACAGACTGCAAGAGCAATGTGGGAGATACAAAAATATTAATTTGTAGGGTATGTTTTGCTCAAAAGTGATATTAAAAGCAAAGTTAAACTATTCTTTACTTCAGATTGTTTATATGAAAATGCTTTTCACACTGGTGATGGATCAAAATGACTATTCTGCTTTAGTTTTCTTAATCAAAATGAGTTCAGTCTACTGGTCTGTGTTAGATGATCTCTGGTAAGAATAATCTCATTTACATCTTCATGCCTGAATCTTCAAGTGTCTACCCAGTTGCCTTTCTGCATTTCTGCATCTAGTGCCTTACATTTCCTATTACACGATTTTATTTTTCCAAATAATCAGTCTCTCTCTATCCATATCATTTGTTTTATATTAAAATCCCTTTCATTCAGTAAGAAATCTACTTTTCCTCCTTTCTGATGATAGAAGTTGTTATTGTTCTGGTTAAGTACCTATCATTTTCTTGTTTTCCACTTCTTTCTTTTAACCTGGTTTACAATATGATCTCTCTTCCTTCACTGTGTTTCACTACCTAATCCTTGATAACTGTTAATCTGATATTGTTAAGGCTCGTTCATTCTTTGTGTGTGGGTATCAGTTCCGACTTCGGAACCAAGCCGGCCATCTTCCAAACTCGCGTCAGCTACAAACTCTCGAGCTAAGAATCTTACCCAGAATTCCCCTCTCCCTGTTACCCCAGATTTCGTTTGCCGCATCGCCATTCGGTCGTGTCAGGCTACTTCTCTTGAGCTAAGTAAAATATTTTTCTTCATACTAAATTCTAAAACAGCCTTTTCTCACAGAAACGTTATTAGTTTTCTCTTACTTTATCGCATTTAGCGACTATCCTTTCTTAAATCCTTTCCTTCTCTTTACCGCAAGGTAATTTCTTTTTTACCATCGTTGGTAAACCCCCTTTCCTTCTAACCTTCGGGTAATTCTTGTACCATTGCTGGTATTTTTTCTGGGTTTCCTTTTTTCTTTCTGTCATGGCAGATAAAAAAAGGTAGTCCAGGATTTAAAAGATGTTTAGATTGTGGCCATAAATTACCTACTTCAGATGCGCATTCCCTGTGTCTATTCCTTGGGTGTGCCTCATTTAACAGTTGACCTGCCCTGCGGGATTTGTAAGAATTTCTCTAACAGGACGTTGATTGAGAGAAAAAATAAATTAATATTGAAGGGGCTACTTAAATCTCCTTTTTCAGAACCTGTTTCTGGGTCGGAGGCTTCAACCCATCCAAGATCCCATAAGAAAAAGAGTGATGAACATATAAAGGCCAAGTCTCTTCCTTCGTCCCCGGCTGGGGACCCCCAGGAACCGAGACCCAAGAAAGCTAAGCTTTCCAGTTCAGATTCAACTTCTTTGGCTCCAGCGCTTTCGGTACCTAGACCTTCGGCACCGAGGCCATTGGAGCCATCTGTGACTTCGGCACAAACTAGCATGCCCTTTCCCGTATCTGTACCGAGGGGCTCCTCAGTTCAGACCTCTTTACCGGCACCGACTGCCAAGTCAATGCAGACTGTCACGACGTCGATGGATTTTTCGACGTCCATTGCCTATTTGGCTCTGACAACTTACCCGACACTGACTACCCTCTCAGCACCGACCATTCAGTTATCGGTACCGATTTTATTTCAGTTCCAGCCTTAGCGACGACAACCACTTCGATACCGACCTTATCGTTGGTGCAGACCATGACTTCGGCACCAATGATTTCCTCGATGCAGACACCTGTTGTTCAGTCCTTTACAGCCCCGTTGTTTTCAGTGCAGACCTCCGAGGTGGGCACCGAGCTTGCCCCATCTTTGACCTGACTCCCCCTCAGCCATGTCCATGAAATCCACTAGAAGCCTCTCTGAACATGACGTCTTGCATCTTGTGGATCAAGTGCTTTTGGCCAGAGGTATCCCCCCCCCACAGGACATATCCTTCCTCAGGAGGTGGTCACCCTTTACCAAAGACCTCTACTTATTCTCATCCTTCACTGCATTTGAAGCCCCTTGATATAGCACAGTCTTCTCCCTCTACTGTTCCCTTTATGGACCTCACTAAGGAGCCGCAGTTGCCTTTGTGGCAGGAGAGTTTCACTACGACCCAGGAAGTCAGCTGTGGCGTACGTAATTTGGTTTTTCACAGCCATCCAGGGACTCTGGGTCAGCAGGCTGAGCCACTTAGGAGAGGGGTGGCCCCTGCCCTGGGCAGTCACCCCTCTTCAGGTGGACCGGCCTTCCAGCTAATGGAGAAGACTCTGGCGTTGGTTGGCGATCCTGTGCTATCACTCTCCCCGCCCCCTCTGGACTGCAGTGTACACAAGTTGCTCCTAGTGGACACTGGGCGCAAGGGCCTCAGGATATACTCCCACAGGAGACCCCTTTTGCGCTGTGTTCCCCAGCTTCTCCCTCTGAGGAAGTTCATCAAAAGAGCTCATGCAAGAGGAAGCACATGGACTCCACAGAGGAGTCCCTTACTGAAGACACAGACTTTAATGATGGGGAATGGTCCCCTCGCTCACCCTCTGAGGTATCCTTTGGTGATATTCTTGAAATTCTTAAACAGAGGGGTGACTGGCAGCCCTCGAACCTGACCTCTGAAGAGTCTGTGTTCCTGCAGGCCTTTCACGCCCGGCCCCCTACCTCCTGGGTTACCCAACCTGCCAATGAACTGGTCCAGCTCTTCGTGCAGCCTGCATGGAAGGCTCCTGACACCGTTGAGGCCATTCCCCAGAGGCCAGATAAAATTTTGTCCCCTTCTGTTACTGACCCCCATTGGTCCAAAAATCTTCCTGTAGATGCATTGGTGGTGGCGGCCGCAACTAAAAAGGACCTAGTGGAAGAAGAAAGCCAGACTGTCCATCTGCCCAACAAAGAGTCCCAGGCTCTGGACAGAATACGGAAGTGTACTTTAGCATCAGCATCCTTTGCAATCATGTCCCTGAACTATATGGCACACTTTACCAGGCTTCAAAGAGATTTAATTTCTGAGCTCTCTGAAACTTCGGCTGGTTCTGTGTCTGATGAGGTCTGTGACAGTGGCCTCTCAGCTAGCCACCATTGAATCGATATCTAACTCCTCCATGCGCCTGATATCTCATACATCAGAAGGAGCAGCTAGAGTGGCGAGTTCAGGCATTGTTCTGAGACAACACGCTTGGATGCGCTTGTGTAATTTTGCGGAACCCTTCAAGGCTATCTGTTATTCTTCCCCTCAGTAGGCTTTCTCCAGAAACCAGAAGAGTGGGAAGATAAGGTACAGAAAGTCTCAGGGTCCTTTCCATGACACAGGCCGAGTTCTCCCCTAGAGGCAGAGGGGGAATATCACAGGGAAGACCCCCCCCCCTTTTGGGGCAGAGGAGGTACGTGTAACCAGGGTTCCAGGGACTCTTTCCCTGGCCAGTCCTAACAGCGCTCCTGAAGAGTGACTCAACTGCTTTCATCTGGAAGTGGTTGGGGGTTGTTTCTCTTTGTACCCTTCTGCCTGGCTAACCATCACCACCGATTATTGGGTACAAAGAATAATAACCAGAGGTTATGATATTCCCTTCAATCTTTGTCTTGCTTCCCCAACAAACTTACCTGGCGTTCTACCCAGTCAAAAGGAAGAAGCAGCATTAGTGATATCAAAGCTGCTAAGAAAGAGTCATCCAAATAGTCCCTCCAGACCAGATAGGATCCGGATTCTACTCAAGACTATTTTTGATGTCAAAGAAAACCGGGGACTGGAGACCAATTTTGGATTTCCGTGTATTGAACAAGTTTGTAAAAGTATAAAAATTCCGGATGGTCAAACTACAGTCTATCCTTCTGCTTTTTGAAAAAGACGATTGGATGTGCTCGATAGATCTTCAAGCTGCGTACTACCACATAGAAGTGGACAGGCCATCAAGAAGATTCATTCGCTTTCGTGCGGGAGCCAGTCACTACCAGTTCAGAGTACTGCCCTTCGGACTCTCTACAGCCCCCAGAGTTTTCCCAAACTGCATGGCAGTTGTCACAGCTCACTTGCGACTACAAGGATTCCAGGTGTTTCCATACCTAGACGACTGGCTCATCTCCGCCCCCACCAGACATCTATTGGAAGAAGCCCTGGCATATTCTCTCCTTTCTGTAGAAAGGCTAGGCATAACCATAAACTGGCAAAAATCCAGTCTCACCCCATCTCAGTCCACAGAATTCATAGGGGTCATCTTGAATACAAAGAATTGCAGAGCATCCATTCCAGAGCACAGAATTCTAAGCATAAAGCAACAACTGATCCCAATCCTTTCAAGGGAGAAATTCACAGCTCACTCTGTTATACAGTTGTTAGGATCCAAGGCAGCCTCCATCACCATTGTACCCCAGCCAGGTTTCGCAAGAGGCTTCTACAATGGCTACTGCTCACCCAATGTCATCCCTTTCAGTACTCTCTTTCAGCCAAGATTTGGGTAACTTACAGGTGCAAACAGGATTTAAATTGGTGGATGGCCCACAACCCATCACAATGGTCTCGCCCCTTCTCCCCCCAATAGCCCAAGGCTACAGTGACCATGGATGCCTCCCTGATGGGGTGGGGTGGGGTGGGGGGGTTATGCCAGGGGCAGACAGTCCAAGGTACTTGGTCCGAAATGGAGGTCCATCTACATATAAATGTTCTAGAGCTGAGGGTGCTGCTTCTGGCGTTGCAAGCATTCCATCCCCTGCTGCCGTCTGGGACTATTGCGATACAATCAGACAACATGGCGGTGGTCTGGTACATCAACAAACAGGGTGGAACCAAATCTTACCCACTCTGCCGAGAGGCCATGAGGGTACTACAACCTCACGAGTGGTTCCTGAATCCCTTGATAGTGGCAGAGATTTTCAACCGCTGGGGTCTTCCTTGCTGTGATCTCTTTGCGTCCCCGACCAACTACAAGTGCATCAACTATTTTGCCCTTTGTCCTCTGGGACAGTCATCCAGGGATGCTGTAGTCCACAATTGGCCCTCGGGTCTACTTTATGCATTTCCATCTCTCCCCCTCATTCTTCAGTTTCTGAAGACAGCCCGCTGGTTGAAGAGCAAAGTAATCCTCATAGCACCATATTGGCCTTGTCAGATTTGGTTTCCCTTCCTTTGGCCTCACCTGCTAGATCAACCATGGATTCTCCATCCAACCCCGGGGTTGATCTCCCATCCGCAGAATCTGATTCACCCCAACTTGAACAGCCTGAAGTTCACAGCTTGGCTCCTCCAATTCCCTTGATTGCCAGGCAGAATGATCTTTCTTTGCCAGTACGTGACATTCTTATTGCATCTCATAAGTCTTCCACCAGAATTACATATCTCAGCAAGTGGAAAAGATTTACTTTTTGGCTTAAAGAAAAACAGGTAGATCCTTTTTCTGCACCAGTGTCGATAGTACTGGAGTATCTAGCCACCCTATTTCAATCGGGTCTATCGGCCTCTACCATTAGAGTTTGGCTACAATATCTAATTTACATGAAGGTGTCCAAGACTCCTCTTTTATTTCACACAAATTGTGCAAGACTTTCTTAAAAGGCGTGAATCATCTAAAACCCCCTTTTTAGAGAACCTACTCAACCATGGGACCTGTCACTAGTCCTACAAGCTTTGACAATGCCACCTTTCGAACCAGCTTCTTCTTGCGACCTGAAATATTCATCATGGAAAACCTTGTTTTTGGTCGCCATTACTTCTGCCAGACGTATCTCTGACCTTCAAGCCTTATGCATCAAGAGTCCACATTTAATTTTTCATAGAGATAGTGTCATTGAGAACTAATCCTTCCTTTCTGCCAAATGTGATCTCTGAAATATCCATTAATCAAACCATTGAATTGCTGGGTTTCTTCCCCAATCATTCAAACAAAGGAGAGTATTGCCTACATACCCTAGATATTCACAGGCAACTTCGCTTCTACTTGAACAGGATTAAGGCCTCTTGTAAATCAGACCAGTTATTGTTGGCCTATTCTGGACATAGATTAGGATGTGCTGTTGCTAAGGTCACATTGGCTAAATGGTTGAAAGATTGTTTGATCTTCACTTATAGACAACATAATATTCCATTGTCTGCTACCATAAAGGCTCATTCTACAAGGTCGGTGGCAATTTCTATTGCCTTCCATGCCAGAGATTCTTTACATGACATTTGTGCAGCTGCAACTTGGGCTACCCCTCATACCTTCATCAATCATTACAAATTGGATTTGGCCTCCAGGGGAAGAGCATCTTTTGGTGCTATGGTGCTCAGGAATGTCCTTCTATGAGAGCCTCCCAGGAGTAAAGGTAGCTGGGGACTCTGTCCCACACATAAGAAATGAACGAGGATTAACAATATCGGATAAAGAAGTTTGTCTTACCATAACGTTCCATCTGTATTGTTGATACTCATTCAGTCATTACGACCCTCCCTCCTTCCCCCTACTGTGGCTTCTAGTGGATCTCACCATCCGGTTCTATTAGGTCATTAGACCAGAGGTAGCCTCTGCCTACTTTTGACTTGCAAACTCAATCTGAGGTAACAGGGAGAGGGGAATTCTGGGTAAGAGTTTTAGCTCGAGCGTTTGTAGCTGACGCGAGCTTGGAAGATGGCCGGCTGAACCGATACCCACACGTAATGACTGAACGAGGATCTACAATACCGATGGAACGTTATGGTAAGACATAACTTCTTTTTCCTGTACAGAATAAAGTGTGGTTATACTCCTGTCCATCCCTTTTCCCAGCAGTGACACTTTGTTGGATTAATCTTAGTTTAACAACTTATCGGTGCCCTAAATTGTTAGTCACTTGCAGCTAGGTGCTCCCATTCTAATCCATTCCATTTTTCTAGAGTTATTCCCTTCCTCACTGCACTTACCCCAGTCTCCCTATAGAGCTGTGTGGTTATCCCTTGTCACCAACCTAAGCTGTTTTTCCTCACATTAAAGTGAAGGCAAGAATGGATTTAATCATCTGCTGTCATGAAGAGTATCTCGCACAAATCTGCTGTTTTAAAATTAAGCTTACAATGATGACTCTTCAGAGCTGAGGTTCTGGCAAGTTGAACAACATTACCCTGTTGTGGTAATTTACAGAATGACACTGTTGTCAATTTATAGCTTGGGAATGGTAGGTGCCCAGACCCTGACAAAACACTAATCAGTATCATCTGTTTTCATTTATTGTTTTCAAAACTAGCAATGTATCCCCCTAGCCCATTGGTAGTGAGACAACTACATCTTGAATTCCTTTGTGAATGCTTTAATTTTTAATGTTATTTTTTCTATTATATCATTTAAAATGTTTGAAAACATCACTTTCAATCACAGAAAGATCATTTTAGGTGTGATATTACCACAGTACAATATCTTTATTTTTGTCATGATTTATATATGTCATTCCGCCTTCTTGTAGAGTGCGTTTTGTAGCGTTGCAGTCTTTCAATTTCTGATGTTCACATTAGCCTGGTTTTGATCTTGACATTTATATGCCTAAAACATAACTTTAGTGAAATTTCTAGGGAATGATAATAGAAAAATCTTGCTGCAAAATATAATTTTCAAAACACAAGAATAGTTTGTGTGAACTGTCATAATTCTTAGTAGTATGTTTTTATTACAGTACTTAAAATGAGATTATTATGACACTTGGACAAAAGTGCCCATTGTTTTTAGTGCTCCTGTTGCACCAGCACAGTCCAAACATATTTTGATAAAAAGTGTTTGTTACTATGAACAGAAGCGCACACACACACACACACACACACACTATTTTTGCAGTTCAGCAGAATTTTGTAGTTTGTCACACCCCATACCAACATGTTGATGGTTGTATTTTAACATTTTTAGTAAAAATGATTCTGAAAATATTCTTGAATATTCATTTGTCAATCTTAATTAGACTATGCCGTCAGATGCAGAGGTAATGGAAAATTGACTTCTTAATTTTGTGTGCGAATTCATATTTTTATGTATTGCATTCTTGTTAATAGTTAAAACAGTAGAAATATCACATCCAATGTTGTCTATTTTCATGCAGTTTAACTTATGGGACATTGGATCTGAATTTGAAGCTTCCACAGTACCAGTGCTCTGACTTCTTCCCTACCCATAGTTCCCAGAACTCCAATCTAATACCCCAAATCTTCTTTCACAACTGTAGACTTCAGATCTGCTTTTGAGGGCACACGTATCCTTTATATTTTCAGCTAAAATTCTTTGTTAAGATAGTTCAAAAACATTTTCCCTTACTCCTTCTCTACCGAGAAAGAGAGAAAGAAAGTTGTTTCTCTCTATTTTGGCAATACTGTTGGATAGGTTTTTCTAGGAAGCAAGTAGTGTTCTTATAGTGTTCTTTCTTAAGTATATACTATTAAAACAGTACATAGTCCTTTAATGTGATAGATGTTAATAGTAATTTAGGATTTTTTGACTATTAGACAAAGAAAAGAAGAAAGAGAAAAGTAGTCAAAAAAAGAAAGGGAGAAGGACAAATCTCCATCCTCTGCCAGCAAATGTTCATTGCATCCATCAGTACCAGTTGGACCATTACCTAAACTGGCTAGGAGGTTGGAACCAACAGCATCTCAGTCCCATTCATCCTGTCCTTGGCCCCAATTTTTACTGGAACCGGTGAGCCAAAGGTTACATTTGCCAGTTTTACAAGAAAACCAATACATGATGTCCTTCAAGGATGCATCTGCAGTCCTTACAAATGGGTTGTCCTGTCGTCAGGCAGCCCTTCGGTCGGGCGGATTCCAAAGTCTGGGTCTGGCTTCGGCTGGTGTCGCACTTCACCCGACGTCATTGCTGCAGTTACTCTGGTATAAAGGCATCAGCCGACGCCATTTTCCTCAGTCTTTCTTGCCGCGTGGCGCCCGAAGCAGAAGCTGTTCGCAAGTGCCGGTCGGTCAGAACCAGAGATTACTACTACCGAATACTTCTACTACTACCGAAGACTTCTAAAAAGCTAAGTACCCCGTCGGGGACTCTTTCTTGCCTCAGCCGATGTCAGAAAAAGTTAACTGTTTAACTTGTGGGAAACAAATACCTCATAAAGATTTCCACTCTTACTGCTTACCTTGTTTAGGCCCAGACCACGACGTAGCAGCTTGTCTAGCCTGTGCTTCTTTTAACCGATGGACGCTTAGACGTTGGTCGGAATTTGCTGAGCAGTTTTTCGGCTCTGATTTTGCTTATATTATGCCGTCGGATCCTCCGACTTCGCAAATATCCAAAAAACGCAAGGAAAAGGACCGACACTCGCGGTTTCGGCCGAAACCGCGGTTAAGACAACCGCGAGTGTCTCGGTTTCAGCTGAAACCGAGCAAGCGGTTCTTCCTTCAGCCGAAAGCTTACCTTCTACCGAGGCCTCTTCCAACCTAGTGGAATCGGCTTCTGAAATCCAACCTGCAGTTGTGGTTTCTCAGGAATTATCTGACACTATTCCCTTGGATATTTCAACCCCTGCATGTGGAGCTGCTAGGCCTCCTGCAGCCATGTCCATTAAGGCCTTTGCCAGGGCTAAAGCAGCTAAAGCTACTAAATCTGTGCCTGTTAAAACCCCCTCTCACAGGCCTAGCTCCAGTTCCCAAATGCTTACTTTAGCAGAGGATCTCATTTCTTTAATCCGGGGATCCCAACCTCTCCCAGACAGGGCCTCTCACCCACCTCCAGAGAAGAGGCCTAGAGCAGAGCCCCCTGAGCCAGTTTCCACAGATGATTCCTCTGATGATTTAGATAATACAGACCCTCCAGAGTCTCCTTTTTCCCCTTATGAAGACTCTGATGCTGAAGAGTCCATCCCTTCTGCCTCTCCACCTGAGGAATTATCCTTTGGGGAAACCTTGCATGCTATGAGGGAACAATTTCAGTGGCAGGGCCAAGATTTTTCAGACTCCAGAAAAAGGCTTAGGACCTTTTTGCATTTACCACAACATAGGCCTTTAGCTATACCTCCAGTTCTGTCTGTTGTAGATGATGCATTTAATGATGCTTGTACTGCTCCTGATTCATTACCTCCGGCCCCTGCTAAGCCCGATAGGTTCTACAGGGTCCCGGACACACATCACCATTTATACAAGGCTCCTTTTGCAGATCCCGAGACTATCTCCCAGGGGCCTAAGGCTGTAGCATCTACCTCTGCCAAAATCCCTCCCTCTGAAAGGGAATCCAGGTCCTTAGAGATGGGGTAAAAAGTTTACACTTCTGCTACTCTGTCAGCTAGGGCCTTGAACTGTCAATTTCATATGATCCAGTATCAAGAATTTATGCTAGACCAGTTAACCAAAAAACTGTCCTCTGATGAACCTTTAGACAAGAAATGTGTTCAGGAAATGGTACATAACATTCAGCAAGTTAGTAACCATTCTTTAAAATGCGGCTATGATGCACTGGAGGCTTCCTTTAGATCAGCCATGACTGGCACAGTTATCAGAAGGCATGCATGGTTAAAAGAGCAGGCCTTACCGGACCATGTCAAATCAAAACTATTAGATGCTCCCATGGACAAGGTCAATTTGTTTGGCTCTCCTGTAAAACAGGTGCTGAAGAAGATGGAAGAGAAGGCAAAATCTGTCCAAACAGTGAAAGATTTCTTACAGGTCCAACCTCCAAGGTTTAGCAGGAATTGGCCCTCCAAGAACTGGTCCTTTCCAGACTCCTCCAAAGCACAGAGAGGCAGAAATAGGCGTTCAAGAGGCAGAAACCAATCCAGAGGTGCCTACAGGGGACGCCAGTGGCAGGGTAACAACCAGCGAGGCACAGCCACCACCACTACTACAGGACAATCACAGTGACTTGGCTCTGGCACCGCCTACCAGGGAACAGCTAGAAGCACCCTTAGGCGGGAAGCTAGCTTTATTTACAAAGAACTGGCATTACATCACAAGAGACAAGTGGATTTTGCAGACAATAGACCAAGGTTACAGGTTTCATTTCCATACTCTACCAGGAAAGAGAGGAATGCCAAACCTACCTCCAAATCAAAAGGCAGAAGCTCTACAACAAGTAAAACAATTATTAAAGATGAGAGCTGTGGAAAAGGTACCACATATGGAGCAAGGAAAGGGCTTTTACTCCAGACTCTTCCTAGTACCAAGGAAAGAAGGCAAATGGAGACCTATTCTCGATCTGTCCGCTTTAAACACATTCCTCATTGTTCCAAAATTCAAAATGCTGACCCTACAGCAGCTTCTTCCCATGCTGGGCAAGGAGTCTTGGCTGGTAACTCTAGATCTCAAGGAGGCATACCTGCACGTCCCCATACGACCAAATTGCAGAAGATACCTCAGATTTCTTGCAGGATCAGAGCATTATCAATTCTCAGCATTGCCCTTTGGCTTATCTACTGCGCCCAGAGTGTTCACGAAATGCCTGGCATCAGTAATCGCTCATTGCAGGCTTCAGGGGATCCAAATCTACCCTTACCTGGACGACTGCCTAATACAAGCGGACAACAAAAACAAGCTAGCAGAAGACTTGAAAAGAGTCATTTACCTTCTACAAGCCCTGGGATACACAGTCAATATAAAAAAGTCAAGGCTGATACCATCCCAAAAGATAACTTTTTGGGTGCGGAGCTGGACACATCCAAACAAATGGCATTCCTAACAGTAGAAAAACAGGAGCAACTCCCTCTCTACTTCTTGGCATTAACAAAACAAAACCATCTAACAGCAAGAAAAGTCCTACAAGCATTGGGCTTCATGGCATCCTGCATAATATTGGTCCCACATGCCAGACTGCATATGAGAAAACTACAGTGGTACCTAAGGAATTTATGGTCTCAGCACAAGCACAGCCTAGAAACTCAAATTCCAATATTTCCATGCCTGAAGCAAGAATTCCAATGGTGGGCTCAGGCCTGTCAATCAAACGAAGGATTGCCCTTCCACAGCACTCAACCAAGCCAAACCATCACAACGGACGCCTCAGACCTCAGTTGGGGGGCCCACATGATGAACAAATGCATACAGGGTTTATGGACTCAAGAGCAGCTGCACTTGCACATAAACCTAAAGGAAATGCTGGCAGTAAAACTGGCAATTCAGACTTTCAAACCATTTCTTCGACAAGGCCAATTGATGATAAGGACAGACAACAACACAGTTATGTGGTACATCAACAAGCAGGGAGGCACACATTCGTACCCTCTATGCCGGATGGCCCTGGACCTCTGGAATGTGGCCCTGAGTTACAACATTCACTTACAAGCAATCTTTGTACCAGGAAAAGAAAACACTCTAGCAGACATATTAAGCAGGACTACCACGGATGCCCACGAATGGATGCTGCATCCGGACATCTTCAAAACCATTACAAGAAAATGGGGTCTCCCAGAAATAGACTTATTTGCATCCCCACTCAATCACCAATTACAGAAATTCTGCACCAGGACGTACCACCCACTGGCATGGAAGGTGGACTCCTATCCTTCAGTTGGAAAAATCTGTCAGCATATGCATTCCCACCACTTCCTTTGATGCACAAGGTGCTATTGAAGATCAAAGAGGAACGTCCAAGGATCATTCTGATAGCTCCAGATTGGCCAAGGCAACATTGGTACCCATTACTGAGGAGCATGTCTCGGGAGCAGATATGGCCCTTAGCCCTAGTTCCCTTGCTGTTAACTCAGAACAATTACAACACCCTGCATCCAAACCTGAAAACTCTGCAGCTGACTGCCTGGAACATTGCATAAGACAAATTAACCCAAATTTATCCCAAAGGGTTAAGGACATTATCTTAGAAGCTCGCAGACCTTCAACAAGGAAAACCTATTCAGCAAAATGGAAAAGATATCTCACTTGGAGTACTGCTAAAGGGGAAGATGTGTCACTGGTAAACATAGCCAACATCCTGGAATACTTGGCAGAGCTATTCCACAAAGGCCTGTCCTACTCCTCCATTAAGATTCATGCCTCAGCTATTTCAGCAGAATACGACTTGGATCCTCCAGTTTTCTCACATCCTCTGCTCAGGCAGTTTCTGAGAGGAATTAAAATGTAAAACCTCCTAGGAAGCCACCATTACCTGCATGGGACTTGAACTTTGTGCTAGAAAAGTTGACACTACCTCCTTTCGAACCAGCAGCAACAGCAGAATTGCAATACTTATCATGGAAAACTGCTTTCCTGCTGGCAATCACTTCAGCAAGAAGGGTTTCTGAGCTACAGGCATTAATGGCAGTACAACCCTTTCTGATCTTCCATCAAGATAGTGTGTCCATGAGAACAAATCCTACTTTTATGCCTAAGGTGGTCTCCAGAGTATCTTTAAATCAGGCTATCCACCTACCTACATTCTTCCCCAATCCACAGAACAGGGAGAAAGACTGTTGCATACCTTGGATGTACACAGACAATTACGCTACTACCTGGACAGGACCAAGAGCAATAGAAAAACTGACCAGCTACTGGTAGCATATGCAACAGGAATGGAAGGGAAAGCAATTACAAAACAGACAATATCTAAGTGGATAGGAAATTGCATTAGATTTTGTTACTCCTACCATGGAAAGAAAACTCCAGAAAACATCAGGCCTCACTCTACAAGAGCTACAGCCACTACCACAGCTCTTTGTCGAGGAGTGGCTACCAAAGACATTTTAGAGGCTGCTACTTGGAGCTCCGTGCATACATTTGCCAAGCATTATAATTTACCTTTATACTCTAGATCCCGAGCAGGTTTTGCCACTGCTGTTTTGCAAGGGATCTTAACTACACCATAATTCTATCTTTCCTCCTCCCCAGTTTGGCTATGGTATTCTACCCATTTGTAAGGACTGCAGATGCATCCTTGAAGGACATAGTACAGTTTTGTACCTACCATAAATGTAGATGTCCGATAGGAATGCATCTGCAGTCAGGATTACCCACCCTCCTTCCCCTCTGTGGTACTCCTAGGGTATTTGCCCTTCTTATAGCTAGCTGGGGGAATCTATTATTGTGTATTTGTTTGTATATATGTACATACATGCTTATTTTTTGTTTGCTCTCTAAAATTTTGAACCATTGGCATTTATCAAAATTTAGCCTTCCTAGAGGGCACCTGGCATCTGGGGCAAGAAACACTGAGGAAAATGGCGTCGGCTGATGCCTTTATACCCGAGTAACTGCAGCAATGACGCCGGGTGAAGTGCGACACCAGCCGAAGCCAGACCCAGACTTTGGAATCCGGCCGACCGAAGGGCTGCCTGACGACAGGACAACCCATTTGTAAGGACTGCAGATGCATTCCTATCGGACATCTACATTTATGGTAGGTACAAAACTGTACTTTCTTCGTGTTTCATTGTTGCAGTCATCACCTGTGGGTTATCCCTGCTGTGGTAGCCCTCGGCTGGCCCGAATACCAGAGTCATTTTTTTTCTGCATCGGCTGCTGTTACTTTTTTACTGACGTCAGGTCGTCAGTGCTATAAAGCAAGGCAGCCGATGCCATTACATCAGTCTTCCTTGCTGTGGAGCCCATAGCAGAAGCAGTTCGCAAGTGTACCAGTTTCTCGCTACCAGAGCTCGAATTACAGCTGAAAACATCTAAAGGTGAGTACCCCATTGGGGATCCTTTTTTTTTTTTGCACTACCAATGTCTGAAAAAGTTAGTTGTCTCGCCTGTGGAAAGCAGATCCTACACCGAGACTTCCATTCATACTGCATAATTTGTTTAGGCCCAGACCACGTCATCCCCTGTTCTATGCCCTCTTTAACGCGGGAACCATTCGTTGTAGAGCTCTTATTTTCGTCTTCCATCTTCGCATTCTGAAATGGCGTTCCTCAGCCAACAGTCCTTAGACATTCCGAAAAAAACGTAGAGATAAAGATAGAGACAGACCACACAAGGCTATGCCTTCCAACGATGCTACTGCTAAGCAGGTAGTCAGTTCTTCGGAATTCAGTGAGGTGCTTTCGCAGCTCCTGATGCCCGATACGATATCTATGCAGGCCTCTACCGAGACCCTTTCAGAGTCTAGTATGCCGCAGAAATCTTCTTTGTCTTCTGAGCCTTTAGTTGTCTTTGCCTCGGTTGAGTCACACTCTTCTCCTGAACTAATGAAAGAGCAGAATTCTGAGGAATCTGATTATTCAGATTTTGAAGAGGAACAACAACCTCTGACTGCTTATGAGGATTCAGATGCAGAGGAATCCATTCCTTCTGCCTCCCCACCCGAAGACCTTTCCTTCGGGGAAACCCTTCACACCCTCGGGGAACATTTCCACTGGGAATCTGTCTTTTCTTAGACTGAGGGAAGTCCTCAAAGAGAGTTTCTAGATCTGCCCCAGCACAGACCCCTGGCCACCCCCTATCTTAGAAGTGGTGGATGATGTTTTCCAATAATCCAGCTTAGCCCCAGTAAACCTGAGGAGTATTACAGAGTACCGGATTCTCACAAATACCTGTACAAAAATCCAGCTGTAGACCAGGAGATCATTACAAAGGGACCTAAAGGAGCTAAGGCTAGATCTGAAGTTGTTAATCTTCTTCCTATTCATCACTGATCTGTTTGGTTCCGAGCCCTCGAAACTGAGTCGGCCTTATACCAAGCTTGCGTGCACCAAAAACTCTCGAGCTAAGCTGCTACCACAATGCCCTTCACTCAGTTACCTCAGATCTCGTTTGCCGCACAGCCATATAGCCGCGTTTCACCGAGCTCTCCAGCTTTTAAATTTTATAAGTATTTGTGAAATTTTCCTGTCAGTTTGCTAATATTTTCTGTATTTACTCACTCAGCTCTATCCACAGGTATTTCTTTTTGTACCATTGTTGGTATTGACTCTTTTACCCTTGTGGTATTCCCAATACCATTGTTGGTATTTCCCTCTCTTTCTCTATCTACATTTTCTTCTACTTTTGTGTGTGTGTTTCCTGTTATGTTGGAAAAGAAAGGACTACGGGGTTTAAACACTGCTCTTCTTGCAGTGGTAAACTCCCGAATAGTGATTTACATGAAGAGTATGTGTATTGTTTGGGGGTTTCACACTTATCGGTGAAACCTCCATGTGATATTTGTGCCAGCTTCAGTCAGCGGACGCTGAATGAAAGACGAAACAAGTTGATTTTTAAGGGCCTGCTTCCTTCGCCTTTTTCAGAGGCTATTTCTGCGTCGGAGGTCTCATCCCCTCCTTCTGTGGACAAGAAACGTCCTTGTTCAGACCCCTCTTTACCAGCCGGTGATGGGGGCAAAAGCCATAAGCACAAGGCCCACAAGACTTCTACCAAGCACCATATTGCCTCCTTGGTTCTGACCACCTCGGCTCCGAGTTTGGCTCCAGTGATTCATACCGAGGTCGCCTCGAAAGCACCTGTTCCGGCTCCAATGATTACATAGCCCTCTACAACCTCTATTCCGAACAGTTTGCCTTTCTCTACCTCGGCACCAACATCCCCCATTTCTGCTCCATCTGTTCTGACAACAGCTTTGGAGCCGCTATTGACCTCAGCTGTGACTTCTGCTCCGAGCCCATTCTCTGATCCGATCATTCCCTTGTTGCCAGTTTCCAAACTGGAATCGTCAGTGCCATTCTTTAATTCACCACGGACCCAGTACACCCCGTCTACAGATCCATTTGCCAGACAAGCCTTCAGTCCCTTTTTGGACTGGCCTGATTTCCCCTCAGTGGCATCGGTAAGGTCCACCAGGAGCCTTTCAGAATTAGATGTGGTGCACCTTTTTGAGCAGCTGCTGACCACCAGGGGAATTACAAATTTTCCTAGACCCCATCCCACTCTGGGCTTTGGGTCTATTACACCGGTGACACCTACATACTCTCCTCCCTTGGATCCCTTGGTTCTGAGGCTCATATTTCCATCTGCGAGAGGACCCCCTTCCTCTGTGCTGACAATGACCGTGTCTGAGGCTCCGAGACCCCTTTGGGTGTCGGTTCCATTGGAACCCACCCTTCCTCAATCTCATGCTTGGGAGGTGGAACCCTCGGTTCCGGTTGTGTTGCTGGTTCTGTCTTTGGGACTGAGGGTGGCTCCGACCGTGGGAGCGGACCACGTAGAGCGTGGTGTGACTCCAGTTCTGTCAGAATATACCCTTCCTCAATCTCATGCTTGGGAGGGTGGAACCCTCAGTTCCGGCCACAGTTCCAGTTGTGTTGCCGGTTCCGTCTTCACAACCAAGGGTGACTCCCGCCCCGGTTTTGCTTGAGGCTCTGTCCCCGGGAGCGGACCTCGTGGAGCGAGGTGTGACTCCGGTTCCGAAATTGTCTCCTTCGGTTCCGGGCTCCCATTACTAATCGGGCAGGCCTGCTTTACAGGTGATGGAGAGGGTGCTCGCTGTGAGCAATCCTTCTACGTTGGATATCCCACCAGTTCCCTCTGAGCCACAACTGTCAAAGGCCACCCACCCAGGAGTCCTCGAGTGCAAGGCCCAGGAAACCCCTGTTCAGGGTATTTCCCTTTGAGTCTTCAGATGCTCCCACTGAAGAACCCCCTCAGAAATGGGCAGGAAACACATGGACTCCCCAGAAGAGTCCCTTACGGAACATATGGACTACGATGATGGGGAAGGATCCCCACGGTCACCCCCTGACGATGTCTCATTTGGAGACATCCTGGAAATCTTGAAGCAGAGGGGAGACTGGAAGCCCTCCAATCCTTCCTCGGAGGAATCCGTATTCCTGCAGGCCTTCCGCTCTCGGCCCTCTACTTCTTGGGTGACCCCCCCCCCCGCCAATGAGTTGGTCAAGTTCATTGTGCAGCGGGCATGGAAGATCCCTGACTACGTTGAGACCATCCCCAGGAGAGCAGATAAGATACTCTCCTCTCCAGTGGATCAACTCCATTGGTCGAGAGGTTTGCCAGTAGACGCTATGGTGGTGGCAGCAGCCACATAAAAGGACCTTGCAGAGGAAAGTCCTGCTGTTCAGCTGCCCAACAGAGAGTACCAGGCAATGGACAGGTCAGGGAAGCAAGTTTTTGCATCAGCGACCTTTGCTGTCAGGTCTCTGAATTTTCTGGCACGTTTTACGAGGCTCCAGAGTGAACTCATCTCCGAGATCTCTGGAACCCTTGCGGGTCAAGTTTCAGATGGGGCATGTGAATAAAGTTGCTTCCCAACTTGCCAGCCTAGAGTCTATCTCCAATTTGTCCATGAGGTTGCTGTCCCACGCAACCAAAGGAGCGGCTAGATCTGTGGGTGCAGACGTAGTTATGAGATGCCATGCCTGGATGCGCATTTGTGACCTTGCGGACTCCTTCAAGTATTCCTTTTTAAACGCCCTTATCGAACCATCAGCTTTGTTCGGTGCTAAGGTCAAGGATACATTAGCCAGGTGCCAACAGGACGGGAAGACCTTGTCTGCCATGGGTCTACGTTTTCCCAAACTTCAGCGTTCCTTCTCCAGGAACCAGAGGAGTGGAAAAATGTGGCACATGAAGTCTCAAGGTTCTTTCCATGACACATGTGATGAGGACTCCCCCAGTGGCAGAGGGGGTTTCAGTAATGGAAGACACCCCTTTTGGGGCAGAGGGGGTCCCCGAAATCAGCACTCCAGAGATTCTTTCTTGGGAAGACCGTATCAGCACTCCTGAAGCGCTGCCTGATTGCCTTCCTCTGGAAGCGTCTGGGGGGGAATTTCCCTGTGCACCAAGCTGCCTGGCTCTCTATTACAAACTATCAGTGGGTGCAGAGAATAATTTCCAGAGGCTATCACATTCCCCTAATCTCTTATTCAAGACCTCCGAAATCCCTTCCCGATGTTCCACCCAGTCAAAGGGAGGAGGCAGCTTCCGAAATATGAAAGCGATGTCAAAAACGAGTCATACAACAGGTCCCACCAGACGAGTGTGGATCAGAGTTTTACTCAAAATTCTTTTTAGTGCCAAAGAAGACTGGGGACTGAAGGCCCATTTTAGATCTCAGCCAGCTAAACAAATCAGTGGTTCAGACCAAGTTCTGCGTGGTCATGATTCAGTCCATCCTGAATCATGTGTGTGGATGTGCTCATTAGATCTCCACATCAAAATGGACAAGCGCTCCAGGAGTCTCCTTCACTTCCAGCTGGGAGCCAAACACTACCAACTCAAAACCCTGCCATTCGGTCACTGGACAGCCCCCAGAGTGTTCACAAAATGCCTAGCAGTGGTCACAGCTCATCTGAGACTTCAGGGATTCCAGGTGTTTCTGTATTTAGACGATTGGCTCCTGTCCGGCCCCACAAAGTGCCTTTTGGTCAGGGCCCTCCACTATACTCTAGTTCTTGCGGAGTCGTTGGGCATCACTGTGACGATTAGGGAGAGATGGGCGAAGGCTGCCAGCCCAGTCAAATAGAATTTGATATATAATTCTGGCATTTGTAAATAAATATAAAATACAGGCATGTTTTCTTGAGTGTAAAAGAAAATACTGTGAAATGTAGAACTGCAAAATATGTGTTAACATTGCACTCTACTGGCCCAGTGAAGCATGTTGTGACCCTTTCCTGTTAAAATTAGGCTCCAGTGCGTCTGGATGAAGGTTTCATGCCCATTGTTTTAAGGCTAAAGTTTATGACCAGAATTTACATGTGGAAGGTGCTTTATTGCTCTAATTTCTGCTAGAGTGTATATGTGAAATGCCTTGTATTGTTGTAAGTTTCTGAGCAGGTGTTAGATTGCTAAATAATGCAGTTTTGGGCCTGAGAACTCAGACCAGGTGTTAAGATGATGCAATATGAATAATGAGAAAACCCAAGTGTCAAAAATGATTTACTTTGGGAGGGCCTTAGAGACATGTTTGTTAGTAATGTTTAAATACTATTTCTCACAAGAGACTGGAAGCTTTTTGATCTTGGATATCCAGCTTATCAGCAGTCTCCCTTATGCTCACATGTAAGTTTTAGCACTGTGATTTCTTGTAGTAATAGTTAAAGCTAGTAAAGATTAATTAGGTATTTTTCTTTGAAATCGGACTTGTCCTACTGTATTATTTTAAGTTTCTGTGTGATCTCTGAACTCTTAGATATCTATGTGGTGTAGTAGATGTTCTTTGTGTTTCACTGTTGCAGTCATTACATTTGGGTAATCTGCTGGCAGGTTGCCCTCAGTCGGCCTGGTTAACAAAGTCTTGGGTCGGTTGCTGTCCCTTCTTCCATGAAGTCAGGTCGTCAGGGGTATAAAACATGCAGCCGACGCCATTACATCAGTCTTTCTTGCTGCGCGGTGCCTGAAGTAGAAGCAGTTTGCAAGTGCCGGTCGACTCCTGAAATTTTCGTTTTCGAGTTTCAGAACCGAAGTCTTCAACTAAAAGCTAAGTAGCCCATTGGGGGAACTTTTTCTTGCTCCTTACCGATGTCAGTAAAAGTTAATAATTGTATTACTTGGGGGAAGCAAATACCTCATAAGGATTTTCATTTGTACTGTATTCCTTGCCTAGGCCCTGACCACGACGTATGTTGCTGTCGGTTTTGTGCTTTATTTAATCAGCGCACTATCAGTCGTTGGTACATTTTTGCTTCTAAATATTTGGTTCTTGGTTTAATTATCCAGAAATGACATCGGTTAGCCATCCGACTACCGGAATACCGAAAAAACGCAAAGAAAAAGAGACAGGCCATTGAGTTCCAAAACTGCCAACGATGCTTCTCCTAAGCCAGTCGCCAGTTCGCTGGTACTCAGGCACTTTTGCAGCCCCTGATACCCACTACTTCTGATTCGCAGGCCTCTACTGAGACCCATTCGGAGTCTGGTATGCCGCAAGATGCTTCACATATGGAACCCGCGAATGTCTCTACCTTGGATGGGTCCGGAGCCGCTGTGCAGGCACCGGCTTCTGCGGGTGTATTCCGGCCTACAGACTTGCATATTAAACCGACTCCAACTTCAATTCTAAGGCCAAAATCTCGATCTATGTCTGAAAAACTGACACCCAGGCCACATGTTCAGGCCTCTATGCCTAAAAAACAAATGATCAAAATGTCTGAAGATTTAATTACTCTAATCAGGGGTAGTCAACCCCCCCCCCCCTTCTAAGAGGCCTAGGGTTGAACTTGACTATGAATCTTCTGAACAGGACTCTGTTTCTTCTGACTCTTCTGATGATCTGGATTTGTCCATACCTACTTATGAGGACTCTGATGCAGAGGATTCCATTCCCTCTGCTTCTCCACCTGAGGATTTCTCTTTTGGGGAAACTTTACATACCTTAAGGGAGCATTTCCACTGGGAAAGTCAGGATTTTTCTGAATCCAAAAAGAGGCTTAGGGATTTCCTTCTTGTTCCTCAGCATAGGCCTTTGGCTATACCTCCTGTACTATACATTGTTGTGTTTTCGGAATCCAGTATGGCCCCTGATTCCTTGCCTCCAACCCCTAGTAAACCAGACAGGTACTACAGGGTTCCAGAGTCCTGCAAATTAATTTTCAAAAATCCTGTTGCGGACCCTGAAACCATTTCTCAGGGGCCCAAGGGCATTAAGGCTTCTACTGCTAAAAATCCTATCCCTTCTGATAGAGACTCCAGGGCACTGGATAGATGGGATAAAAAGGTTTATACTTCTGCAACCTTAGCAATCAGGGCTTTAAACTGTCAATTCCATATGCTAAAATATCACCAGCATATCATGGGACTGCTTAATCAGAAAATTATATTGATTTCTGACTGTGTGGAAAATAAAGATTTACAGGATTTATTGCATCAGCTGAACAAGTTGGAAAACATACTTTGCAATGTGGTTTTGATTCTTTGGATGTCTCTTGCAGGGCTGCTGTTACTGGGTCTGTGCTTAGAAGGCATGCTTGGCTTAAGGAGCCATCTCTGCCTGATCATGTTAAAGCAAAATTGTTGGATGCTCCTTTGCAGCAGGACTGTCTGTTTGGCAATAAGGCTGAAGAAGTTCTAAAACAGATGGAAGATCAAGGTAAATCTATGCAAACTGTGAAAGATTTCTTACAAGTACAACCTCCTAGATTTATTAGGCACTGGCCTACTAAGAACCGGTCCTTTCCAGCTGCTTCCAGAACCACTCCAGCCAAACCCAGACATTCCAAAAGCACCAGGTTTCAGTCCCAAGGGACTTTCAGAACTAAGAAATGGGGTGCTTCCACTTTCAAATCTGGAAATAACAAGGCACCACCCTATGGTAAACAGTCTCAATGACTTCCCTTTAAAATTACCAAGCACTTACCTCTTAGCCGCCCCTTTGGGGGGAAAACTGGCTCTTCATGCAAGAAACTGGCAACTTATAACCCAGGACAAATGGGTTTTAAATGTAGTGTCACAGGGATTCAGATTTCATTTCCACATGCTGCCAACTCCAAACGAGTGGGCAGAGGCTCAGAAACAAGTACTTAGCCTCCTAAACATGGGAGCTATTCAACTAGTACCAGAAGAGGAAAAGGGACAAGGTTTCTATTCCAGACTTTTCCTGGTACACAGAAAAGACAAATCATGGCATCCAATTCTGGACCTGTCTACTCTAAGCACCTTTTTGGACATTCCAAAATTCAAGATGCCGACTGTTCACCAGTTACTTCCTCTGCTAGGCAAGGATGCCTGGTTGGCAACTCTAAATTTAAAAGAGGCTTACCTGCATATCCCAATCAGGGAAATCCTGCAGAAGATATCTATGCTTCAAAGCAGGCTACTTGAATTATCAGTTCTCTGCACTGCCCTTTGGCTTGTCTACTGCACCCAGGGTATTCACAAAGTACCTGGCTCCGGTAATTGCATTTTGCAGGCAAAGAAATAATCAAATATATCCATACCTGGACGATTGTCTAATTCAGGCAGAAAACCAGGCCATTCTTCTGAAACATCTGGCGTTTGTAAAAAAAAAAAAGGGTTCTAACTTGTCTCGGGTACACCATAAACGAAAAGAAATCACAACTGGTACCCTCTCAAAAAATTACATTCCTGGGTGCAAGCTTGAATACAACTGCCCTGATGGCTTTCCTTATGCCAGAAAAGCAAATTCATTTGGTGACTTACTTTAAACAGATGGCCACAAAAACCCTGCTATCTGCAAGGTAAATACTGAAAGCCTTGGGGTTCATGGCCTCCTGCATTCTTCTAATTCCATATGCAAGACTGCATATGAGGAAACTTCAGTAGTACTTAAAAAGTTTATGGAGTCAGCATTGTCACAGCCTGGAAACAATGATTCCTATCATACCTTGCCTGCGCCTAGAGTTCCTATGGTAGGCAGAGGCCTGCCACCAAAACAAGGGACTGCCATTCACACCACCCCCTGACACCCAAACCCTAACTACAGATGCATCAGACTATGCATGGGGGGCTCATCTGGCAGGGTAGTGCATTCAGGGCAAATGGAACCCAAATCAAATTCACCTTCATATCAATCAAAAAGAAATGCTTGCTGTACAGAATGCACTGACAGCCTTCAAGGACTACCTTCATCCAGAACAACTAATGATAAAGACGGACAACACCATGGTTATATGGTACATAAACAAGCAGGGGGTACACATTCCTACCACCTCTACAGTCTAGCCATGGTATTGTGGAACATGGCCTTGAGCTACCAAGTACAAATAGAAGCTCAATTCCTGCCAAGAAAGCTGAATATTCTGGCAGATGAACTAAGCAGAAATCTCATGGATCCACACGAATGGAAACTGGAACCACGGATTTTCAACATGTTGACATGCAAATGGGGGAGCCCAGACACAGATCTTTTTGCCTCACCCCAGAACTACCAGTTGGACAAATTTTGCACAAGAACTCATCACGAAAGCCTGGAAAGTGGATGCTCTGTCCTTCAGCTGGAAAAACCCATCAGTCTATGCCTTTCCCCCTCTGCCTCTGCTCTCCAAAGTTCTACTAAAAATCAAACAGGACAAACCAAAAATGATTTTGATTGCTCCAGACTGGCCACGCCAACACTGGTACCCACTCCTGCGCAGTGTCACACATTTCACTGTGGCATCTGCCTCTGACACCTTCCTTACTGTCTCAGCAGAAGAACCAAATTCTGCACCCTCTGCTCCAAACATTGCATCTTGCAGCTTGGCTAATCACTTAAATTCCCCCTTAGCATCCCTCAGCAAACCTGTGACGAATGTCATTTTTGAGGCGAGAAGACCTAGTACTAGAAAATCTTATGCTGACAAATGGAAAAGTTCCTGTGCCTGGAATCAATCTCAAGGGATGAGCACAGTAGCGCCCAATTTACCTCACATTTTGCAATACTTAACTGAGATGCTTCACAAGGGCCTGTCTTTTTTTCCCATAAAAATCCATGCCTCAGCCATTTCAGCTCATTACAACACAGAACCCCCCCCCTTCTCTCATCCTCTGCTAAAGCAGCATCTCAGAGGGGCCAAAAACTTGAGACCACCCAGGAGAGCTGCAACCCCTGCCTGGGACCTTAACTTTGTATTGGAGAAACTCACTCTACCTCCTTTCGAGCCAGCTGCTACTGCAGACTTAAAATTTCTTTCCTGGAAAACAGTCTTCCTTTTAGCAATCACTTCAGCTAGAAGGATATCTGAACTACAGGCCCTTATGGCAGTGGAGCCTTTCATCATCTTTCATGTGGACAGGGTGTCGCACAGGACCCAGTCCATCATTCATGCCCAAGGTGGTATCCAGTGTGGCTCTTAATCAGTCCATTCATTTGCCAACTTTCTTTCCCAATCTACAGAACAAGGGGGAGCGGATTCTTCATTCATTGGATGTACACAAACTAGATTCTACTTGGACAGGACTAAATCTCGAAGAAAATCTGAACAACTGCTGATAGCATTTGCTGTAGGGGCAGAGGGGAAGGCTATTTCAAAGCAAACCATTTCTAAATGGATAAGCCATTGTATTCATTTCTGCTATAAGCACAATGGAAAACCTATCCTCCAGGGGATCAGATCCCATTCCACCAGGGCTGCATCTACTTCCACAGCGTTTCTCAGAGGTGTTCCTACCAGGGATATTCTAGAAGCTGCTACCTGGAGTTCAGTTTATACTTTCACCAAGCATTATCACTTACCAATTTTCTCTAAATGCAGAGCTAGCTTTGCCGCTGCTGTTTTGCAGGGTCTTGTAGCTGGTCCTAATGCTGTATAAATCCATCCTCCCAACCATAGCTTTGGGAATCTAACCAAATGTAATGACTGCAACAGTGAAACACGAAGAACATAGTACAGTTGTGTACACTTACCATAAATGTAGATGTTCGAGTGTATTCACTGTTGCAGTCCTGGTTACCCTCCCTCCAATCCCCCTGTTTTTCTCTTGCTATACCTCTACTTTCTTTTACTATACTTAAAAGCCTTTTTGGTGTATTTGCTTTTGTTTGGAGGTATATTTTTGTGTTTTTAATTACTTATATATATTTTGCTCCCCATTTGGTGGGCACCTGACATCTGGGGCAAGAAAAACTGATGTAATGGCGTTGGCTGCATGTTTTATACCCCTGACGACCTGCCGTCATGGAAGAAGGGACAGCAACCGACGCAGGACCCAAGACTTTGTTAATCAGGCCGACTGAGGGCAACCTGCCAGCAGATTACCCAAATGTAATGACTGCAACAGTGAATACACTTGAGCATCTACATTTATGGTAAGTGTACACAACTGTAATTTTTGTCTTGTGTTTTAATTATTTTTTATTAAATATTTTTAAAACCTTCTACCTGTGGCTGGTTTGTGTAGAGATAAGCTCTAGAGTACATTGCACTTTTATAGACGTCATTGTAAGAGGCCACTCTAAAGTAAGCCTTGACTGCACAGTAATAATTGGATACCCTTTTAAGGGTCTTTTAGTAGCTGATATTATTAGCTGGGTGGTGGCAGGGATTACTTACCATATGGTCTGGGTAAAGGGGCACAGCTGGAGAATCTGTGTCGGCCTTTCCCAGGAGTGTCTTTGAAATTGTATAAATACTTATCTCAAAGTGTGTGTGTTGTCAGCTACTTGGCAGGGACATGAAGCACTGGTTGGACAGAGGGGGTACTGGAGGTTCTAACTTGCCCAGCTAGGCTGAGACCTTGACCAATTAGCTGTGCTGGTGGGGAGTCTTATTGAGGACCTGGTGAGCAAAGGAGCAACCAGCCCCAGACTGACTCTGATCTCTGTGTGCACTTAAGGGAAATTGTACTTTACTGTGTGTATTAGTTATCCTTTTCTCTTCTATGAGACGACCTCCCTGGTGTTAGTGGTGAGGATTGAGGCTCCTTGATTGCTGGACCAGGGCACGGACGTCACACGTGGTGGCAGTGGTGGGATCTACTTCACATACTAATTGGCTTGTAGTGGTGTGGGTAGAGTGAATTCCTGTAGCTTATATGCAGTGATCTCTAAAAGTGATTTGTGCTGTAAAACAACCACGCAGTGTATACTCAGAGTTCAGATCAGAATTGTTTTATTTCTTTTGTTAGCTTAGTGTTAGTCAGGGTGAGCAGGCAACAAGTCAGCAGAAGAGTATGGAAAACTGATAACGAACCAGCTGGCGGAGATGTTCCAGGCTAGGGGACTGGTGCATGGAAACCTGACTAAAGCAGACCTGATTCCAGCCTTGGTTACAGCTGCATCAGAAAACAGCAGCCTGGGAGTACAATCTGACATATAGTGGAGATAAAATATCCTCTGAGAATGGACAGCTCAACCTTTCTGCAGTGTACTTAAAAATCCAGCTGGAGCTAGAGAGACTTGTTGGAGGCCAGGTGTATGGAACTAGAAGCAGCCGAGAAAATGAAGAGTCTACAAGCTGAGGAAAATGAACGACAGAGGAGGTATGAGAGGGAAATGCTGCCTCTTCGCCAGAGTCATGGAGGTAATGGGGAAAGGAGTAACCAGACCCCAGAAGCACAAAAGGTCAGTAAATTTCTTCCACAGTTTAAAGAGGGGGATAGTTTTGATAGCTTCATTCATATGTTTGAGCGGGTATGTAAACAGTATGAAGTTGACCAAGGGCTCTGGGTATGGTTCCTGCCCCCCTTACTCCATGGTAAAGCAGTAACATCTTTAGCAAAAATGCATGACACTGACTGTTTTGATTATACTGCTGTAAAAAGACACTTGTTAGAATGTTTTAAGCTAACACCTGAAATGTATAGGAAAATGTTTCGTGAGCATAGACGCAAGGCAGATGAAAATGTATGTGAATATGTTGTTGAACTGAGCACTTATTTTCATAGCTGGATGAGTGGATGTCAGGTCACCACTTTTGAAAGGCTGGCAGACCTTTTGGAAAGGGAACAAGCCCTTAGCACTTTGCCTGAGGACATGAGGATCTGGTTAACTGATAAACAGTGTGCTACTTCAGAGGAGTTGGGGAAGAAGGGAGACCTATACCTAGCAAGCAGGGCAGCCCTGCACAGGAAAGGGTCCCCCAGTATTGCTCATGGTTCTAAAGGAACCCATGGTGGGCAGCACAGACTGCCCCAACAGAATCCACCAGTAGCAGGGGAAGCCACTAGTCCAGGTACACGTCCAGGACCTAGGGTGAAATGTTTTGAATGCAGCCATTGGGGCCATATGGCATACAGGTGTCCAAGGAGGCAAGGTGAGGAACCAAAGGTGAGGGAGCCAGTAAGTGGGAAAGACAAAATGCCAACAGTAGGTTGTCTTGAGACAACAGGGGTATGGAACTACCATCCTGCAGATGTCCTGAGAGGGAAGGATTTGGATGAGGCAGTACTGTGTCCTTATGCAGTGAGGCTAGGAGACAAGCATGCAAGTCTGGTAGCCTGGGGGAAACCCAGACAGACAGCATACTTGCAGCCAGGACTGCTGAGGTGATTACTTCAGGGAGTGAGCTACTCTGTAGCAGTGAGACTGAATGTAAGCCACAGCTGCTTGTGGGTACTGATGCTCCCTTGGACAGGGTAACAGCAAAGGTAAAGGTGAGTAGTAGTACCCAGGCTGACAGTGAGGCACCACTGTCAGAGGATGCCAGACTTCCTTTGGAAGGGGAGCTGGGAAGGGTTACAAGGACAGAGCTGAGACAGGCTCAGCTCTCAGACCCTGTATTGCAAGGCCTGAGGCAGGTAGCTAGGGAGGCACCTGATTCTCAAGGGGAAGGGTGAATCTGTATACTGGAACAAAGGGTTACTGTACAGAGATGAACCCCTGAGGGAGGGCTAGATGGTGAGAGAGTACAACAGTTGGTAGTGCTTAGAGCTTACCATTTGGCACTTCTAGCCATAGCCCATGATATTCCCTTGGCAGGTCGTATGGGCATGAAACGTGCAAAGAGGCGTATTATGCAAAACTTCTATTGGCTTGGAATTTCCAGAGATGTAACAGGGTACTGCAGGACCTGTGAGCAGTGCAAGGCAGGAGAGCAGGTGAGAGCTCCTTTGATTCCTTTGCCTGTGATTGAGGAGCCATTTCAGAGGGTAGCTATGGATTTTGTGGGTCTTGTGAGTACCTCAAGTTCCACAGGGAAAAAGTATATCCTAGTGATTGTAGATTATGCTACACGATACCCTGAGGCAGTGGCTTTGTCCTCTATTGAAGCCGAGAAGGTGGCAAATGCTTTGCTAGAGATTTTCAGCAGGGTAGGTTTCCCAAAGGAAATAGTGTCTGACAGAGGTGCCAATTTTATGTCAGACCTGCTGGCTTGTCTGTGGAAGTCCTGTGGGGTGAAGCACATGAAGACCACCCCTACCATCCCCAGACTAATGGTCTTGTTGAGAGGTTAAACTCTACAATCAAGTCCATGCTACGGGCATTTTCAGATCAGTTTTAGAGGGTGTGGGACAAATATTTGCCCCATCTGTTTGCTTGTTCCCCAGAAATCCACAGTTTTTTCACCCTTTGAGTTGCTGTATGGGCATAGGGTGAGGGAACCTCTAGATTTAATTTGAGATAAGTGGGAAGGTGTGTGTGAATCTCACAAGGAGTCTGTTGTGGCATATGTCCTGAACCTCAGGGCAAGGCTCAGGGAACTCCTGGGCCTGGCCCAGGAGAACCTGGCAGAAGCCCAGCAACAGAAAAAGGTGTGGTATGACAGGAATGCTCGAGCTAGAGAGTATGCTGTAGGGCAGCAGGTGATGGTTCTCATTCCTGTCAGACACAACAAGTTGCAGGCAGTTTGGGAGGGACCCTACAAGGTGGTAAGAAAGGTAAGTGATGGTAACTACATGGTGGAAGTGCTAGGCAGACGGCAGGGGCATACTTTGTATCATGTTACCATAATGAATCCTTACCATGATAGGGAGGCCCTTGTGCTGAGCATTTGCAGTGGATTGCAGAAGGAGTCTGAGAGAGATCTTGTGACTGATGATCTCAGCGAGGCTTGAGCTGACACCACGGTGGAAGTGGTAGCAATGTCCCTGCAGCTATCTCCTACCCAGGTTCAAGAAATCCGAGCAGTGTTGTAGGAGTTTGGGAGCATGTTCACCGGGAAACCAGGAAGCAGTCACCTGGAGCAGCACCAGGTGGATACAGGACCCCAAAGGCCTATCAGGCAGGCACCTTATAGGGTGCCTGAGAGAGTCAAACAGACTCTGAGGAAAGAGGTACAGAAGATGTTGGAACTAGGGGGTGATTCAGGAGTCCAGCAGTCCCTGGGCCTCCCCAGTGGTACTGGTGCCAAAGAAGGATGGCAGCACCAGATTATGTGTGGATTACAGGAAATAGGACCTGTCCTACTGTATTATTTTAAGTTTGTGTGTGATCTCTGAACTCTTAGATATCTCTGTGGTGTAGTAGTTTTGTCTTGTGTTTTAATTATTTATTATTAAATATTTTTAAAACCTTTTACCTGTGGCTGGTTTATGTAGAGATAAGCTCAAGAGTACATTGCACTTTTATAGAGGTTATTGTAATAGGCCACTCTGTCTTGACTGTTAGTCATACTACCATTGGATTATAATATTGCACAGTAATAATTGGACACCCTTTTAAGGGCCTTTTAGTAGCTGATATTATTAGCTGGTGGTGGCAGGGATTACTTACCATATGGTCTGGGTAAAGGAGCACAGCTGGAGAATCTGTGTCAACGTTTCCCAGGAGTGTCTGTGAAGTTGTATAAATACTTATCTCAAAGTGTGTGTGTGTTGTATCAGCTACTTGGCAGGGACACGAAGCATTGGTTGGAGAGAGAGGGTACTGGAGGATGTTCGTGTTTCACTGTTGCAGTCATTACACTTGGGTTATCCTGCTGGCAGGCGACCTGCAGTCGGCCCGAGTTCCAAAGTCTTGGTCCGGCGTCGGTTGCTGTCGCCTCTTCCCTGACGTCAGTGCGCCAGGGGTATAAAAGCTGCAACCGATGCCATTTTCTTCCGTCTTTCTTGCCGCGCGGTGCCCGAAGCAAAAGCAGTTCGCAAGTGCCGGTTGGCCGACTCCTGAGATTTTCAAAATTGAGTTTCAGAACAGAAATCTTCAATAAAGCTAAGTACCCCGTTGGGGAAACTTTTTCTTGCTCCAGACCGATGTCAGTAAAAGTTAATAATTGTATTTCTTGTGGGAAGCAAATACTTCATAAGGACTTTCACTCTTACTGTATTCCTTGCCTAGGCCCTGACCATGACGTCACTAGTTGTCGGTTTTGTGCTAGATTCAATAAACGCACTATAAAACATCAGCTTGAATTTGCTTCACATTATTTTGGCCAAAGTTTTAATTACAAAATGCCGTCGGAACAACCGACGACCAGAATTTATAAAAAAACGCAAAGAAAAGGACAGGCATCCGAGGTCCAAAGCCGACGAAACCTCTTCTAGGCCAATCGCCGGTTCTCAGTGAGGCGCTTTCGCAGCCTCTGACACCCGCTACCTCAGAGCCACAGGCCACAACCGACAGCCACATGGAGACACCGAGGCCTGTGGAAACTCAAGGTATTGGGCCTACGGAAACTATTCCCTCAGATGGGTCCGGAGCCGCTGAGCAGGCATCGGCTTCTGAGGGTGTTTTCAGACCTTCACAGCTTACAATTAAGCCCACTACAGCAGCAAAGGCAAAGTCAAAAACTCCATTAAAGACAAGGAAACAAGTACAGCATTCTCCAGAACAGTCATCCATGCCAAAGAAACAGATGCTTAAAATGGCCGAAGACCTAATTACTTTGATCAGGGGTTCCCATCCCCCTCCTGACAAAAGGCCTAGGCAAGACACTGATTATGATTCCTCTGACCAGGTTTCCATTTCCTCTGATTCCTCTTCTGATCAGGGATATTCTCTCCCTCCCTATGAGGACTCTGATGCAGAAGAGTCCATACCTTCAGCCTCTCCGCCTGAGGACTATTCTTTTGGGGTAACTCTGCACACCATGAGGGAGCATTTCCATTGGGAGAGCCAGGATTATTCTGAATCCAAGAAAAGACTCCGAGACTTCCTTTTATTGCCTCAGCACAGGCCCCTGGCAATCCCCCCTGTGCTTGATATTGTTGATGTTTTTTCAGAATCCAGTCTGTCGACTGATTCCTCACCCCCTGCACCAGTCAAGCCAGACAGGTACTACAGAGTCCCTGACTCTCATAAATTTCTTTGCAAAAACCCTGCTGCAGACCCAGAAACAATTTCTCAGGGTCCTAAGGGAGTTGAGGCTTCCACTGCTAAAAATCCTGTCCTCTCAGATAGGGATTCCAAAGCTCTGGACAGATGGGAGAAAAAGTTTACACTTCTGCTACTTTAGCTGTAAGAGCTTTAAACTGTCAGTTTCACATGCTTAAATACCAACAGTACCTCATGTCATTAAAACAGAAAATGGTTTCAAATACAGAAAGTCCTGACAGTAAGGAAATGCAGGATTTATTGCATGCAGTTGAACAAATGGGAAAGCATACTTTGCAATGTGGTTTTGATTCATTAGAGGCTTCTTGTAGAGCCGCAGTTACAGGCTCTGTCATTCGAAGACATGCTTGGTTGAAAGAACAAACTTTACCTGTCCATGTTAAAGTAAAATTATTGGATGCTCCATTACAGCATGATACTTTGTTTGATGTTAAGGCAGAAGAGGTGTTAAAGAAAATGGAGGATAAAGCAAAGTCAATGCAGACAGTGAAAGATTTCTTACAGGTTCAACCACCTAGTTTTAGCAGAAACTGGCCTTTGAAAAATTGGTCCTTTCCAGTGTCAGACAGGCCACAAAGAGGCAGATACAGACGCCCAAGAGGCAGATCTCAGCCCCAAGGCTCATACAGACCTACACAATGGGGTGCTTCAGCCCCCTATGGAGGGGAAGACAAATCACAACCTTACAGGAAACAGTTCCAATGACTTCCCTCTGCAAATGCCACTTACCTTTTGACAGCACCCCTAGCGGGAAAACTAGCACTTTTCTCAAAAAATTGGCACATGATCACCCAGGACCAATGGGTGCTGAATATTGTTTCTCAGGGTTACAGGTTCCACTTCCACACGCTTCCAAAGCCAAAAGGTATGCCAGACCTGCCACAAAACCAATGGGCAGAGGCACAAAAACAGATTTCTACTCTTATGGACATGGGAGCTATTCAAAAAGTTCCACAGCAAGAACAGGGACAAGGATTTTACTCAAGACTTTTCTTAGTACCCAGAAAGGACAAAGCCTGGAGACCAATACTGGACCTGTCAATCCTAATTACTTTTCTGGATGTTCCAAAATTCAAAATGTTAACACTGCAGCAACTTCTGCCCATGCTGGGCAAGAAGGCTTGGCTAGTTACTTTGGACCTCAAAGAGGCATACCTGCATGTCCCAGTTAGACAATCTTGCAGAAGATGCCTCAGATTCTTAGCAGGTTCAATGCATTACCAATTCTCTGCACTGCCCTTTGGCTTACCTACTGCGCCCAGGGTGTTCACAAAATGCCTGGCACCAGTAATTGTATTTTGCAGACAAAAAGGAATTAAAATATTTCCCTACTTGGACGACTGCCTTATTGAAGCAGAAAGCAAGGACATTCTTCAAAAGCATCTGGCGTTTGTAAAAAGATTGCTAATTTGCCTAGGGTACACAGTAAACGAAAAGAAATCAAAACTAGTGCCCTCTCAGGAGATAATATTCCTGGGTGCAAGCTTAAATACAACTACCCAGATGGCTCATCTCACGCCAGACAAACAAAGGCAACAGACTCATTATTTTCAAATGATGGCAACAAAGACCCAGCTCTCTGCAGGAAAAATCCTGCAGGCCCTGGGCTTCATGGCATCCTGCATTCTACTAATGCCATATGCAAAACTGCATATGAGGAAATTACAATGGTATCTAAAAAGTGTTTGGACTCAGCATTGTCACAGCCTAGAGACAATCATAACTTTAATACCCTGCCTACAACAGGAATTTTGATGGTGGTCCCAGGCCTGTCACCACAACAAGGGACAGCCTTTCACCTTGCTCACAGCCAGGCAGACAATAACAACGGATGCATTGGATTATGCCTGGGGGCCACATATGGCAGGAAAATGTATTCAAGGCACATGGCCCAAGGAACAAAGGCATCTTCACATCAATCAAAAAGAGATGCTAGCTGTACAGAATGCCCTGACAGCTTTCAAGGACCTAATACATCCAGGACAAGTATTAATAAAGACAGACAACACCACAGTTATGTGGTACATAAACAAGCAAGGGGGCACACATTCCTGCCCCCATGCAGACAGGCCATGACTTTGTGGAACACAGCACTGACCTATCAAGTACATCTGCAGGCACAATTCCTGTAAGGAACAAAAAATACACTGGCAGACGAACTAAGCAGAAATCTCATGGATCCTCACAAATGGAAGCTAAATCCACAAGTGTTAAACATGATAACGAATAAATGGTGACGCCCAGACATAGATCTTTTTGCTTCCCCTCATAATTACCAAATACAGAAGTTTTGCACAAGAACTTATCACTCTCAAGTATGGAAAGTGGATGCTCTATCATTCAGCTGGAAAAGCCTGACAGTCTACGCCTTACCTCCGATGCCTGTTCTCACCAAGGTGCTACTAAAAGTCAGACAAGAAAGGCCAAAAATGATCCTGATTGCACCAGACTGGCCACACCAGCATTGGTACCCAATCCTAAAGAATTTGTCTCAAGGCCCAGCTTGGCTTCTACCTCAAATTCCTCATCTTCTGACACAACCAAACAATCAGATTCTGCACAGTCAACTCGGGACCTTGAACCTGGCAGCATGGCAGATAATGTAGCCGTAGCCACTAAGACTGCACCTCTCTCTAAAGCTGTTACGGATGTCATTTTAGAAGCTAGGAGGCCCAGCACTAGGAAATCTTATGCAGAAAAATGGAAGAGATTCTGTGCTTGGAACCAGGCACAAGGGCTCGAACCACTTGTCCTTAATATACCTCAGATTTTATAATACCTAACTGAGATGCTGGACAAAGGCTGATCTTTTTCATCTATTAAAATCCACGCCTCTGCCATTTCAGCTCATTACAATACGGAACCTCCAATTTTTTCACATCCACTACTACGCCAGTACCTCAGAGGGGCAAAAAATATAAGACCCCCAAGGAGAGCACCAATACCTACTTGGGACCTCAATTTTGTTTTAGAAAAACTCACACTGCCTCCATTTGAACAAGCCAGCACAGCTGATCTAAAATTCTTGTCATGGAAAACTGCTCTGCTCCTAGCAATAACTTCAGCAAGAAGAGTCTTAGAGTTACAGGCATTAATGGCTGTGGAACCTTTCATCATTTTTCATCTGGACAGGGTTTCTCTTAGGACAAACCCAACATTCATGCCAAAAGTGGTCTCCAATGTGGCCTTAAACCAAACCATTAATTTACCTACTTTTTACCCAAATCCCCAGAATAAAGGGGAAAGACTTTTGCACACCTTGGATATTCACAGACAGCTACGTTTCTACTTGGACAAAACAAAAGCTTTCAGAAAAACTGAGCAACTGTTTGTAGCATATGCTGCAGGATCTCAAGGGAAACCTATTACAAAGCAGACAATCTCGAAATGGATAGGACACTGCATCCGCTTCTGTTATGCACAACATGGCAAATCAGTGCCCAAGGGCATTAGGCCTCATTCTACCAGAGCAGCAGCCACTTCAGCAGCTTTCCTCAGAGGAGTACCAACCAAAGACATTTTAGAAGCTGCAACCTGGAGCTCAGTGCACACTTTCACCAAGCACTACCACTTACCTCTCTACTCAGTTCTGCAGGGTTTGTTAGCTTCTCCAAATTTATTTATTTATTTATTTAAATTTGTTGGCCGGGAGTGTCCGACTGGACGTAGGTCCATTTTCAGCGGAGGCCCAGGGAGAAAAGCTCCACAGTTAAAATAAACAGACAGTATATACATTGGATTACATAGTGAATAACAATTTCCATAGCAATTAATTACAACATATTTACAGATGAAGAACATAGTACATCAGTAGACAACTAGAATCTTTATCTGTGAAGTGCATACCAGACATTAACAAATGTTACAAGAAGAAGCAGTTTGTGCTGTATAATAAGTACTGGCTTATGAGCATCTGAGCTTGCTATAATCAAGGTAGTTAGTGGAGTGGAAAGAAAGGTAGTGGTTGGATGGGGTGGATTATATTAGAGTGGGAGTTGCAAGGGCATAGCCAGCATGTTTTTAGTTGCGCTTTTAGTAAAGTTTTGAAGTGGGTGCATGATGGTATGGAGGTAATTGTGGGTGGGAGTGAGTTCCATAATTTGGCTATGGTGCAAGAGAATAGTGCTTCACCAGCAGAGTTATTGGCTTTAGTGATCTGCAAGTGATTTTTGCTGCTGGATCTTAGTGGTCTGGTGGTGCGATAGGGTTGGAGTAGATTCTGGAGGGATGGGACATTTAGTGGATGGTTTATTAGTTTGTGGGCGAGTGAGAGTTGATACCACTGAAGGAGGTGAGGGAGTTCAAGCCAGCCCAGTTCAGCAAGTGAGAGACAGTGGTGACTACGGTAGGATGCCCCTGTGGCGAATTTGGTGATTTTGTTGTAACAGGTCTCTAGCTTGTTTAGATCACATTGCCTTAGGTTGGTATATATTGGAGAGGCATAAAGTAGGGTGAAGATAAGGTGGGAATTTGCTATTGATATCTTTGCTGCTTTGGTGAGAAATTGCTTATTTCTGTATAACGCTCCTAGTTTTTTGTGGACTTTTTTATAGTCATGGATATGTGAATGTCAAATTTTAGTTTATTGTCTATTTCCACTCCTAGCAATTTGGTGTGTTCAGTTGGGTATATAGTGGTGTCTTTTGCCGTGATGTTAAAGTGAGAGTTTTGAGTATGTTTGGTGGGTTGGAAGATGAGTAGTTTAGTTTTGTTTGGGTTGAGTATTAATCGGGCATCGGATAACCATGTTTCAACAGAGGAAAAGGCTTCCTGTGTGACTTTTTGCAGTTTTGGTAGGGACTGGGCTGAGCAGATGATGGTAGAGTCATCTGCGTATTGCATGAGTGTGCCATGTTTGGTGGCAGAGGCTAGATTATTGGTGTAAACAGAGAAGAGTAGGGGTCCAAGGATGGATCCTTGGGGAACCCCTATGGAGACAGGTAGTTGGGGAGATATGTCATTCTGCCACACAACGGATTGTTGGCGGACAGACAGGTAACTCTGAAACCAGTTGGTGACCGATTGTGAGAAGGATAGGTTATTGAGGACCGAGATAAGTTGTTTGTGTGGGACCATGTCAAATGCTTTAGATAGGTCTAGGAAAGTAGCAGAGGAGAGATAGCCATTGTTTTTATGCTGAAGGATAGTGTTAGTAAAGGAGAGTAAGGCAGTGGTGGTGCTATGGTTTGGTCGGAAACCATGCTGAGTACTGGAAAGGAGGTTGTTAGTAAGGAGGTAGTATGAGACCTGAGAAGTGTATACATCTCTCTAGTATTTTGGAGAGTGGAGAGAGAATAGCTATGGGGCGGTAATTGGTTAGTTCTGTGGAGGGGTCCGCCTTTGTGGAGGGGAATTATATGTGATACTTTCCACAGTGTGGGAACTTAACTTTCTGACAGAGATCGGTTAATCAAGATGGATACTGGGTAGGCCAGAGCATCAGCTGCGATTTGTAGGTATTCACTTGGGAGGCTGTCTGCTGCTAATTTGGTGGGTTTAAGTTTAGTTAAGTGTTTTTTTATGTTGGAGGTAGGTACAGGAGAAAAAGAGAAGGCAGTGGGGAGATTACTAGTTGAAGGTGTGGGTTGCAGGGGAAGGGGGGTTGTGTTTAGCTAGTGATAGTATGGTTTGGGTGAAGTGTGTGTTGAATGATGAAGCAATATTTTCTGAGGAGTGAGGGATGTTAGGAGGGGGGGGGGTACTGACTTTACCTGGGTGGAGGATGGAGTTTATGGAGGGTTTGGGGCTGTGTTGAGGATCTAGGGCAGACTGGTAGTATTGGGATTTGTCCTATTTTATCAGCTTTTTGACTCTATTGCGTAGTTCTAGGAATTTCTGTCTAACTGAGGGGGGTTTGGTTTTGTGCCAGTGCTCCCAGGCTTTATCCCTGTTTTTCATTTCTGACTTAGTGGTATTCTGTAGCCATGGGGAGGGTTGTGCTTTGGTTCTGGAGAATCTTATGGGGGGCATGGTAATTAAGGATGTTCAGGAAGGTAGTATTAAAAAATTCAACTGCATCATCTAGACTGAGGTACTTTAGAGGATGCCAGTTACATTCTTTGAGGGATGAGATGAATGTGAGTGGGTTAAAGTTTAGTTTTTTACATATTTGACGGTAGATGACATGTTTAGCTTGGTGTAGGTATTTTTGAGTAGGAATGTTGGGGAGTGATCACTGAGGCTATCTGATAAGCAGCCTGTTATATATGACTGGGGGCTCTTACTGACTAGTATCCAATCCAGGGTAGTGTGCTTGGTGGAGTTTTTATTTATCCTGGTTGGTGACTGGACTAGTTGAGTGAAGCCATGAAGGTGTACATGATGGGTTGGATTGTTGCCAGAACAGGATTGCCAGTCAATATTGAAATCACCTAAGATGATAGTTTCTTGGGGGAGATGGTGGGTAGACCAGCTGAGGAGGTTTTCTAGGGGAGGGATGTTTTGGCCAGGTGGGAAGTAGCATCCAATTATGTTGATGATTTTGTTTTGGTTAATTTTGAGGTTGGTATATATTATTTCTTCATTGCCTATTTGTGGAACTGATGATTTTAAGATCTGGATGTTTAGATGCTGTTTAAATATTATAGCTACACCATCATCTCCTTTTTTGTTTAGATGGTCTACTCTTAGTATGCTGTAACCTGTAGGGAGTATTTGCTCACTGGTAATGTGAGGTTTTAGCCAGGTTTCTGTCAGGATGACTATATCTGGGGAGTACAAGTCTATGGTGGCATGGAGTTCATGGACTTTGTTGGATATACTTCTAATATTTAGGCATAGTAGAAGGAAGTCACTTGGCTTTTTATTGGCTGTAATATGGGAGAAGTTGTGGTTTCTAGTCTGATTATGAAGATTGGGGTTGGAGATGGTAGGGCCAGGGTTGGGGTGGATGTCTCCACTTAGGGCTAGTTTTGATAAGCATGAGATTATTAGTTTTCTCAGTTTTTGAATGTGTTTGATTATAAGGAAACTTTATGATTGTGCTCTGTGGGTAATAGGTATGGTGGGAGGGTTACTATGTTAAGTTGTAGGGATGCTTTATGATTGAGTAATATAGTTGGTAGAATATGTGGGGGGTGCATAGGGATGGTTCTTGAGCTGGTGGGAGGGGAGCTGAGTGTGGGTGAGACATGAGTGGTGGTGTGAGTAGTAGTACAGTGGTAGTGGTTGAGTGGGGGAATGATGGAGCTTTGGTAGGATGTAAGCTATGCAAGGCGAGTGCATGCAGTGAGCATAGGAAAGGTATACTTGTGCATGTTAGTTGAGGAGGTGTGATAGTAGTGGGAAAATGGAGGAGGTAGTGTTGGGTTAGTGCTGTGGTTGGCTATTAGAAAGATGGGAGGGGTTTGAGTGCAATAAAGGTGGGACTACCGGGGGTGGGAGGGAATAGGGGGCAGGGTGGGGAGCGAAGCGGGTACAGACCCTGTTAGTTGCTGGTATGAGGGGCTGGAAACAATCACAAAGCAAAGACAAGTATGTGTTAAGAAACAATCACAATTGACCAAGGACTGCTCTGAAACTGTAAGTCATTTCTTAATTTCTTAATTTCTCAGGTGGAAAAACAGGATAACCTTGTATCAGTAGGCTACTGTGGTCATAGTTTAAATTTACAAACACACAGTATTGATCAGTTATGGATACTATTTGCTAACCGAAGGGAATAAGAGAAAGTGGAAGGTGTGTGTTTGTGTGTGTGTGTGTGTGTGTGTGTGTGTGTGTGTGTGGGGGGGGGCTGCTTACAACCAAAGCAGAGTGCTCTCCAGGGGAAAATGAATATTGGCTCAAACAGGTAGACATACTCAAAGTTAACTGTAGCTGTTTGCAGACAGTTCAGACCCGGACTGCACTTTTCTTACAAGACTGTTAAAGGTGGTACCGCAGTTGAAAACTTAAGAGTGGTGTTAGGTCTAGAAAAGAAGAGTACAGAGTGGAGTAAGTACTTTTGAGATGGTAAAAATATATTATAAAGATTATAAAAAACACACTGAGCAAATAGCTGCAGGACAATGCCATGCACCAACTACTTAGTATATGCAGATACTGAGCCAATTAGAAGAACATTAGAAAAGAAACCCCAAACAGTTATGCAGTTACAGATAAAAATATAGCGAGCAGCAATCTGTCGTGGTTCTCTAATGTGATTCTATCCACCAGTAACAGCACAATTATATAGAAATAATTAGACACTAGTATGAGCTGTCTACACACCACACAATTACATGAATAACATTAGTGAACAAGGTGCAGCTATGAAAATAGACCATACATACTATTAATCCATACATACTATTAATATTAATTATTATTACAAATCCAATTTAGACCCAGCCACCCAACCTCAGCTTTGGGATTCTACCCAAGTGTAATGACTGCAACAGTGAAACACGATGAACATAGTACAGTTGTGTACCTACCATAAATGTAGATGTTCGAGTGTATTCACTGTTGTAGTCCAGGTTACCCACCCATCATCCCCCTTCTTCATTGCTGGGACTTTTTCTGTACTTCTCATCTCTATACTACCTATGTGGTGTATTTGCTTGTAGATGAAGGAAATGTTTTTGGCAATATATGCATGTTGTTGGCATAATTTTATCTTCCAGCCTTCCTATCTGGGGGGCACCTGACATCTGGGGCAAGAAAAACCTGAAGAAAATTGCGTCGGTTGCATCTTTTATACCCCTGGCACACTGACATCAGGGAAGAGGTGACAGCAACCGACGCTGGACCAAGACTTTGGCACTTGGGCCGACTGCGGGTCGCCTGCCAGCAGGATAACCCAAGTGTAATGACTGCAACAGTGAATACACTCAAACATCTACATTTATGGTAGGTACACAACTGTACTTTCTAGCTTGCCCAGCTAGGCTGAGACCTGGACCCTATTGCTGTGCCAGTGGGGAGTCGTTTTGGGGACCTGGGGAGCAAAGGAGCAACCAGCACCAGACTGACTGACTGATCTGTGTGTGCACTTAAGGGAAGTTGTACTTTACTGTGTGTATTAGTTATCCTTTTCTCTTCTATGAGACGACCTCCCTGGTGTTAGTGGTGAGGATTGAGGCTCCTTGATTGCTGGGCCAGGGCACGGTGGTCACAGTCACCATCCACTGGGAAAAATCCAACCTTCAGCCCTCACAACAATTGGAATTTATAGGGGCAATATTCAACACTCAGTTAAGTCTAGTCTCACGTTCAAGTGATACTCTGTCGAAGAAAGGTGTCTGCAAGGGAAGTTCTTCAGGCTCTGGTGTCTATGGCAGCAGCCATCCCAATTGTTCTCCTAGTCAGATTACACATGAGACTACTACAATGGCTCCTTATGTCCCAGTGGCTATCCAGTCTTCATCCCCTGAGCTCACAGATTCTCATCACCAACACCTGCAAACAAGATCTCCTCTGGTGGATGAGTACAGATGAAAATCTTTGCTGTCGCCCCTTCCAGGCTCCCCAACCCAGCGCCACGGTGACCACGGATGCTTCCCTTATTTGGGGGGTGGGGGGCACTTCCAGGGAAAGTCAGCATAGAGGTCAACTTGCATATCAATGTCCTGGAGTAAAGAGTGGAGCTATTGGCGTTGCAAGCTTTCCACACGCTCCTTCCATCCGGAACAATTGCTATCCAGTCAGACAAACATGTCCGTTGTCTGGTACATAACAGGGAAGGACCAAATCCTACCCCCTATGTCGCGAAGCCATGAGAATCTGGCATTGGGAGATAGCTTCCAACTGCTTTCTGATCGCAACGCATATCCTGGGGAGCTCCACCGTGATTGCGGACAGGCTAAGCAGATGCATCCTCCATCCTCACGAGTGGTCTCTCAATCCGAGTGTGACGGCATCTATTACAACCTCCTTGGATCCTAGACACTCATCAAGACCTCATATCTCACCCACAAGGAGTGAGTCCACTGAATCTATCCACTCTCAAGCTGACGGCTTGGATCCTCCACTTCCGTTAGTTGCCAGGCAGGAAACCCTCTCCTCATCTGTCCGTGATGTTATCCTGGCCTCCCATAAACCATCCACCAGAAAACTTTACAGGGACAAATGGAAAAGATTCTGTATCTGGTCACATAATCGGAAGCTAGATCCGTTCTCAGCTCCTGTAGCTACTGCTGTTCATTACCTTGCTGAGTTGTTCGACAATGGGTGCATCAGCTTCCAACATTCGAGTCCATTTAGCAGCTATTTCCAACTTCTATAATGGTTCAGATGGAGTCCCGCTCATTTCCACTCAACTTTGCAAGACCTTCCTCAAGGGAATTTTCCACAGCAGACCTCCCATGCAGACAGCAGATGCATGGAATCTCTCCCGGGTTCTTTAGTCTCTCTCTACCCCCTTTTGAGCCTGCTGCGACATGTGATCTAAAATTCCTGTCATGGAAATCGTTATTTCTGGTGGTGGTCACTTCAGCCAGACGAATATCTGAGTTGCAAGCCTTGTGTATCAAGAGCCCTTATCTGATCTTCCGTAAGAACAGAGTATCACTTTGTACTAACCCATCCTTTCTCCCCAAGGTGTTTTCCGACTTTTCTATTAACTAGTCCATTGAGCTCTTTGTATTTTTTCCAAATTATTCAAACAAAGGAGAATACTCTCTACATTCATTGGATGTTCATAGAGAATTACGTTTCTACCCGGACAGAACTAAGTCCTTTCGCAAGTCAGACCAACTTTTCATTTCCTTTTCTGGCCCTAGAATGGGATGTGCAGTATCTAAAGTTACTTTGTCAAAATGGTTCAGGGATTGCATTAGCTTCTCATATTCGCTTACGAATGAATCTAAGCTTGGTCAAATCAAAGCTCACTCAACTAGGGCTATTGCAGCATCAGTTGCCTTCCACTCTAGGGCCTCCATTGATGACATCTGTGCAGCAGCCATTTGGGCTAAACCCCATACCTTCATTAAGCATTACAAATTGGATCTAATCTCCAGGGGAAGAGCGGCCTTTTGCTCAATGGTTCTCAGGAATGTTCTTCGATAAGGGCCACCCAGGTTCTCCAAGTAGCTTGGGATTCTGTCCCATCAGTGATGAATAGGAAGAAGATTAACTTCAGATAAAGAAGTTATGTCTTACCATAACGTTCCATCTGAGTTGTTGATCTTCTTCCAGTCATCACACCCTCCCACCGACCCCCGCCAAAGGCTCCTGGCGGATCTTCTGGGTCTTTGTGGTGTTTCAGGGTTTCTGCGCAGAGATGGCGTCTGACTTTCTGTTTTCTCCTATATGTTGCATGCAAACTCGATCTGAGGTAATTGAGTGAAAGGCATTGTGGGTAGCAGCTTAGCTCGAGAGGCTTTGGTGCATGCAAGCTTGGTATAAGGCCAACTTGATTCCGTGGGCTCGGAACCGAACCCATCAGTGATGACTGGAAGATCAACAACTCAGATGGAATGTTATGGTAAGACATAACTTCTTTTTCTGCAAAGAATCCTATTCCTTCTGACAAGGATTCCAGAGCTCTGGACAGATGGGGTAAAAAAGTATGCACTTCTGCAGCCTTAGCTATCAGAGCACTCAACTGTCAGTTCCATATGTTAAAATATCAACACACTTTGGAACTTTTAAAGTAAAAGATTTCTACCTTTCCTGACTGTGCCAATTCGAAAGAGTTAGCAGATTTACTGCACTCTACTTGTCAAGTGGCCAAACACTCATTACACTGTGGATATGACACCCTAGAAGCCTCAAGCAGGGCAGCAGTGTCAGGATCTGTCATTAGTAGACATGGGTGGTTGAAGGAACAACCTCTCCCTGATCATGTTAAGTCTAAATTAATTGATGCATCCTTTGATAAGGACCGCTTGTTTGGAGCAAAAGCAGAAGAGGTGCTTAAAAAGATGGAAGACAAAGCAAAATCTATGCAAACAGTAAAATATTTCTTTCACGTTCAACCTCCTAGGTTTAGCAGGATTTTTCCTCTAAGCACTGGTCCTTTCCTGCATCTAGCAGACAGGGGCAAGGTAAGCCCCACAGGGACAGACCACCCAGGCCCCTATTCCAGGGACAGCAGAGAAGCAAACAGTGGACCACTTCCGCCCCAAAGGCAGGGAGTTCTAAGCCATCCTTCTATGGCAAAACCTCTCAGTGACTCCCTCTCCCCCCTCTGCCCTCCTTTCACTCACCAAAAGCTTGGAGGAAGGCTCTCTCTCTGCAAAGAAAATTGACTCTCTGTAACAAAAGACCAGTGGGTCTTGAAGATCATTTTTCAGGTATACAGATTCTATTTATATTAACTACCAATTCCAAGAAGGTACCCCGACTTATCTCCAAATCAGTGGGCAGAGGCATTGAAACAAGTCCAAACTTTCATATCCCAGGGGGCAGTAGAACCTGTTCCCACAGATCAAACAGGCAAAGGCTTTTAATGTTAAGTTGTCTATCTCGCCTTCATTCTTGCTGGATGGGTTCGGAGCCGATCCTCGGCTCCGACTCTGCAATTTACTAAAGCTCGAGAGCTATTTACTGGCTCGAGGCCCTCCCTATATCCCACAATGCTAGGCGTCAGATCCCCAGATCTCATTTGCCGCTTCAGCTACGAGGTTGCGATTTACTTGGCTCCAGGTCGTATTAATCTTTTTTCATATATTCATATATTTAAAGTTAACTTTAGTTTTTCTTTATAATCTTTTCTTATATTTATAACTTCCTGATTAGTGAACTCTCTGTTTATTCCCTAATATCCCCTCTTAGAAACTAGTTTTAGTTAGAGAGTTTCTTCCCTCCCCCCGCTTTTTTTCTCAGTGGCTAATTTCCCCTCGCTTTCCTTGTGTTATAGGGTAGTGTTAGCTCTTTTACTTTAGTACAGTTGTAGACTTGTATGTATATATTTATATATAGTTTACTGTGCAATTGTTTAATATTGTAGCTTAACTAGTGCGTGTGTGTGTTGTTCTGTGTGTTTAAGCACTAGTGACTCTTTTCTTTGGTATCCATCATGTCTAAGGATACCAAAGTTTCAGGTTTTAAGAAGGGTGACTCGTGCTGTCAGAAGATGTCTCTGACAGACGGTCACACTTCTTGCGTTTATTGCTTGGGCCCCCTACACCTGCAGGACTCCTGCTTGGTCTGTCATGCCTTCAGCCTGAGAGTCCTGCAGGAGTGTAGGAACAAGCTCATCCTGAGAGGCTTACTTAAGCCAGAAGGATCCCCGACCAAGCCTTTGTTGGGTAAATCCTCTAAGCCCGCCAAGCCGTCGGCTCCCAGTTCGGAGCTGTCACCTGGTGGAGCACCTGCCTCCTAGTCTGCTCCGGCTGGAGCCAACACCTCTAGACCTCAGTCGGCTCCAACTTTATTGTCGGAACCGTCTTCGAGCCAAAAACGTTGTAGGTCCCCTTCCTTAGAATCGGTTCACTCTGCTCCGAGGTCACCATTACTCCAATCTGAGAAAAGCCATAGGTCCCACTCATCTCTGTCTTCCAGGCTATCTGATCATGACCTAGAGAGGGTGGTTAGTAGACTCCTTAAGTCGTAGGCCCTGGCCAAAATTTTAACCAGCCCTTCTCAACAGACTGTGGCTGTCCTGGTATCTACAGCAGTTACTCCTCCGACTCCCTCCTTGTGTTCGGAGCCGGAGTCGGTTGGGGCTCGAATCTTGGTAATGTCGGAACCGATACTACACCTTTCGGCTCCTTCGTCAGCTCCAATCTCTTCCTTGGTTCCGTCCTTGGAGGGATCTGGGCACCGAGACTCCCTCGGCTCCGAGGGGGCGAGTGGCATCGGACCCTTGTCCAACCCCGTTCTCCCTCGGAGCATCGGCGCAGGTGAGCTCGGCCCCGACATCGGCCTCGGAGCCGTCCTTCTCAGTGCCAACAGGGGTTCTCGTCTCCTCGGAGCGGGGGGACCTTCTGCTTTGCCTGACAGGGGCGCCTTCGAGGTCATGAGGAGTGTGCTGACTCCTGAGTTGGCCCCTCGATCAGCCCCTTCGGCTCCTCCCCCCATGGTGCCTGTATCGGTCTCTATCCACCCTTCTGACCCCAAGCGTGGAGAGCAGATGCTCCAGGTCGCCCCATTGGGCGTATCTTCCTCTTCCGAGGCCTACCCCGATCCTTCGGAGGAGCCCCCCTGGAAGAGAAAATGTAAGAGGAAACATGTCGACTCCCCTGAGTCAGTCACGTCTGATACCGACTTGGAGGATTCGGAAGGGTCCCCAAGATCCCCCTCTGAGGATGTCTTCTTTTCTGACATCCTAGAAATCCTTAAGCAGAGGGAGAACTGGACTGCCCTTAACCCTTCGGAGGACTAGTCGGTCTACCTGGACACTTTTGGTTCTTGCCCTTCCATCTCCTGGGTATCTCCATCTTTCGACCCACTAATGGAAGTGGTGGCTCGAAAGGTGTGGTCAGCCCCGGACACAGTGGAACCAACTCCCCGTAGGCCCACTAAATTTATTACAGCCCCACCTAACAAGCAATTTTTGAAGAAAGGTGTCCCTGTTGATGCCATGGTGGTTGCAGTAGCCACAAAGGAGGAGTTGGCTGACCCTTCGGTGCATGTCCATCCACCTAATAAAGAATCTAGGACAATGGACAGGTACGGGAAGCAGGTGTTTTCCTCAGCGACCTTCTCTATGAGGTCGATGAATTATCTATGCCATTTCACCCGTCTCCAAAGGGATCTTCTTAAGGAACTGGGTGATACCCTTCGGGATCCATCAGCTGCGGGGGCTCAAGACAAGATAAACTCCCAGCTGGCGACCCTTAATTCTATCGTCACCTCCTCCATACGGCTCATTTCTTATGCAGCCGATGGGGCGAGTAGGGCCGCAGGTACAGGCATGGCTTTGAGAAGACATGCCTGGATGCAGTTATGCAACTTTGCTGACCCCTTTAAGGTGTCCTTCACCAATACCCCCTTTGATGGTTCAGCTCTGTTTGGACTATAGGTGAAAGATACCCTTACCAGGTGTGAGCAGGAAGGCAAGACTCTCTCTGCCGTGGGAGTCCGTTTTTCCACTCCCTCTAGACCATACCCCAAGTGTCAGAAGAGTGGAAAAATGTGGTTTCGGAAACCCCAGGGAGTCGTGCCTCACACACGTGGCGAGTTTCCCTCCAGAGGCAGGGGAGGGAACAATAATAGGTGCCGCCCGAGGGGCAGAGGGGGCCCACAGAATCAGGGTAGCAGAGAATTGTTCTCTGACAAATCCTTTCAGCACCCGAGAGGCTGCCCGACTGTCCGCCTTCGGAGGCAGTCGGGGGAAGATTGTCACTGTACCCAGAAGCCTGGCAACTCCTCACACAAGACAAATGGGTATGGTCTATCATATCTGAGGGTTACAAGATTCCGTTTGTCCACACCCAGGTACAAACAACCAAGTTCCTTCCAGATGTTCCACCCAGTCTAAGGGAACAGGCAGTGCTAGAAATTTCAAAACTGCTAGACAAACGGGCCACCCAGCCAGTCCCAGCAAGGATCCGGAATCTACTCCAAGTTCTTTTTGGTGCCAAAAAAGACAGGGGACTGGAGACCCATTCTGGATCTCAGCAGGCTAAACAAGTCTGTTCAAAGAACATCACGCTCCAGTCCATTCTACTCTTTTTGGGTCAGGACAATTGGATGTGCTCCATAGATCTTCAGGATGCGTACTACCATATCAAAATTAACAGGCGCTCCAGAAGGTTTCTCTGCTTCCGGCTGGGAGCCAGTCACTATCAATTCAGGGCCCTGCCCTTTGGTCTCACCACAGCCCCCAGGATGTTCACCAAATGCATGGCAGTGGTTACGGCTCACCTGAGATGGCGAGGATTCCAGGTGTTTCTATATCTCGACGACTGGCTCCTCACTGCTCCCACCAGGCATCGGCTACTGCGAGCCAAGGATTATACCATCCAAACTTGCTCCGAGCTAGGTACATCAATAAATTTTGAAAAGTCTGCATTGTCACCTTCTCAGTCTATTATCTTTATAGGCGCAATCTTAAATTCAAAAGATCTGTCTGCAAGGCTTCCTCTCGACAGAGTTTCAGAAATCCGCCGACATGTGCAAGTCTTACTACAGTGCAACAGGATTCAGGCGAGATTTGTACTAAAGACCTTGGGCCTCATGGCAGCAGCAATCATACTAGTTCCCCTGGCTCGCTTTCACATACGGCTTCTTCAGTGGATGCTTTTTACTCAATGGTCCTTTCAACAGCTTCCAATGTCTCACAGGATAATAATCACTCAATCATGCAAAGACCACCAAGCTTGGTGGATGGTCTCCCATCTGATACTCCAGGGCAGACCATGTGTTCTTCCTCCTCCTGTTGCCACAGTGACCATGGATGCCTCCCTGATCGGGTGGGGGGGGCATTTTCAGGGCAGGACTGTCCAAGGCACCTGGCAACCTCTAGAGTACCATCTGCACATAAATGTCTTGGAGATGAGAGCGGTGCTTTTGGCGTTGCAAGCTCTTCAGGACTCTGTACCCACCGGGACTATTGCAATTCAGACAGACAATATGTCTGTAGTGTGGTACATCAACAAGCAGGGCGGAACCAAGTCCTATCCCTTATGTCGAGAAGCACTCAGACTCTGGCAGTGGGCGATCTCCTCTCAACGGTTTCTGATAGCAACGCACATCCCTGAGAGGTCCAATGTCATAGCGGACAGGCTAAGCAGAGCTATTCTCATGCCTCACGAGTGGTCTCTCAATCAAGCAGTAGCGAACAAAATCTTCCGCAGATGGGGTCAACCTTGCTGCGACCTTTTTGCAACCCCTCTTAACAGCAAGTGCGACGACTTCTTCACTCTCTTCCCCCTTCCCGGCCACTCCCCCAGAGACGCTCTAGTTCACGATTGGCCCTGGAGTCTTCTGTACGCATTTCCACCTTTTCCCCTAATTCCCAAGCTAATTCAGAAGGCAACTGCTTTGGGATCCAGGATGATCCTCATTGCCCCTTACTGGCCTTGACAAATTTGGTTCCCGTTCCTGCATCGCCACCTGCTGGAGCAGCCGTGGAATCTGGACCCAGTGCCAGACCTCTTGGTTTATCAGTCGGGCGGGCTGCACCAGTCCCTTCAGTCTCTCAACCTTACAGCTTGGTTGCTCCACTTCCAACTTTAGCCAGGCTTCCGCTAATTTCTCAGCCGGTGCATGAGATCATCCTTTCTTCGCACAAATCTGCCACCAGGAAGACTTATGCTAGTAAGTGGAAACGTTTCTCCTTCTGGGCAGCGGCTAGGAATATTGACCCTTTTACAGCCCTTGTCCATCATGTTTTAGATTTTTTAGCAGATATCTTTCAAGCTGGTTCCTCCTCTGCCACCATTAGGGTCCAATTAGCTGCTATTGCAAATTTCCATGCTAGCCTGTCAGAAACCAGCATCATGTCCCACAAACTTTGCAAGGCCTTTCTCAAAGGAACTTTGTTACTTAGGCCCCCGGTCAGAGATCCCCCACCTCCGTGGGACTTGAACTTGATATTGGCTTCCTTGATCCCCCCCCCCCCTTGAACCAGCGGCTTCCTGTTCCTTAAAATTGCTCTCCTGGAAGACTGTCTTTTTGGTAGCCATCACATCAGCTAGGAGAGTTTCGGAACTTCAAGCCCTTTGTATTCGTCCTCCTTATCTTGTGTTTCATAAGGACAGAGTTTCACTTAGGCCTAATCCTTCGTTTTTACCCAAGATACCCACTGAAACAAATCTGAATCAGTCTATTGATCTGCCCGTATTTTTTCCTAACTATTCGAACAAAGTTGAACAAAATTTGCACCGCTTGGATGTTCACAGGCAATTGCGTTTCTGCTTGGATAGGACTAAGCAAATAAGAAAATCAGACCAACTTTTCCTATCCTATGCTGAGGGCAAACAAGGACGGCCAGTTTCCAAAGTAACCTTATCCAGGTGGTTGTCCTTTATTATTACCTTGATTTATCAACTCAGACATAAACAACTCCCTGCCTAAACCTAAAGGTCATTCCACCAGAGCATTGGCTACGTTGGTAGCTTTTCAAGCAAGACTACCAATGGAATCTATTTGTGCCGCAGCCACTTGGGCCACTCCTCATACATTCATTTTGCATACGTTGGATGTGGCCTCTAGGAATAGAGCTGAGTTTGGTTCTACTGTGCTCAAGAGTCTGTTCCGATGAGCCACCCAGGACTAAGGTGCTAGGGAAGCTGTCCCATCCAGCAAGAATGAAGGCGAGATAGACAACTTAACATTAAGAAGTTATGTACCTACCATAACATTCCATGTTAGTTGTCTTCTTCTCGCCTTCTTTCTTGTGTCCCACCCTCCATCCCCCTAGCCTGGACAGACCGAGAAGAGTCCCCTTTTGGGGCCTTCTTCCTCTGGACAACTCTGATGTACATTGTGTCCTCCTCTGTCTTTGTACTATAGTTTTTCCTTGTGGTTGGACAGGTGTCCTTGAATCTTTCCTTGGTGTTAGCTCTGCCAAACGAGATCTGGGGATCTGATGCCTAGCATTGTGGGATATAGGGAGGGCCTCGAGCCAGTAAATAGCTCTCGAGCTTTAGTAAATTGCCGAGTCGGAGCTGAGAATCTGCTCCGAACACATCCAGCAAGAAAGAAGGTGAGAAGAAGACAACTAACATGGAACGTTATGGTAGGTACATAACTTCTTATTCCAGACTATTTGTTGTTCCCAGAAAAAAGGGCAGTTGGCGCCCCATCCTGGATCTATCCATTCTGAACACCTCCCTGGTGGTCCCCAAATTTAAAATGCTAGCTTTGCAGCAGCTGCTGCCTATGCTGACAATAAATGGCTGGCTATTGACCCTGGTCCTAAAAGATGCCTACCTCCACATCCCCATAAGGGAATCCTGCAGGAAATCCCTGTGCTTCAGAGCAGGCTCACAACACTTTCAGTTCTCTGTGCTACCCTTTGGCTTATCTACTGTTCCCAGGGTATTCAACAAATGCTTCGCTCCGGCCTTAGCATTTTGCAGACAGAGAAATATACAGATTTACCCTTACCTGGACAACTGCCTCATTCAGGCAGAGTGCCAAGAAAAGTTGCTGCAGGACCTCCTTTTTGTCAAAACCCTCCAAACTTCCTTAGGGTTCACCATCAGTGAGAAGAAATCAAAGCAAACCCCCCTCCAGGAGGATTATTTTCTTTGGAGCACTGCTGGACACAGCATCCCAAATGACCTTCCTCTCCCCAGAAAAGCAGAATTTCCTGCCTCTCTACTTTACGCAGCTGGCTTCCAGAAGTCACCTCACGGCGAGGACGTTATTGCAGGCCTTGGGGTACATGGCATCTTGCATCCTTCTAATTCATCTGGCCAGGCTTCACATGAGAAAACTTCAGTGGTATCTAAAGAACCTTTGGTGTCAGCACTCTCAGCCTCTAGAGACCTCTCTCTCTCTGATCCCCTGTATAAGGGCAGAGTTTCTCTAGTGGGTAGGGGCCTGTGCCAAGAACAAGGGTCTTCGCTTCATCCTCCACCCTTCCAGGCAGACCTTCACCACCGATTCCTCAGACATTACTTGGGGCACTCACCTAGCAGGCAGGTGGACCCAAGGTCTTTGGGATGCCCAGCACCTTCCCTTGCACATCAACCAGAAGGAAATGATGGCAGTACAAAAGGCTCTAACATCCTTCAAACCCGATCTCAGGCCAGGGGTTCTCCTTATCAAAACAGACAACACCACAGTAATGTCGTACAGCAACAAACAGGGAGGGACCCAATCTTACCCTTAGTGCAGGCTAGCCATGAACCTCTGGCTGACAGTCTCCTCCATGGGATTACACCTAATAGCCCAGTACCTACCAGGGATCAACAACACCCTGGCAGACCACTTAAGCAGAAACTTACTGGACCCCCACGAATGGCAGCTCCACATAAAAATCTTTTTGCAAGTCACTCAGGAGTGGGGAACTCCAGAGGTGGATCTCTTTGTTTCACTCCTCAACCACCAGCTAAAAAAATTTTGTACCAGGGAGTATCACCACCTAGCGTGGAAGGTGGATGCCTTGACCTTCCCCTGGAACTCCCTCTGTGTACACACATTCCCTCCTCTGCCTCTTATTCCCAAGGTACTGATCAAGCTAAGGGAGGAGAGACCAAAGGCCATCCTCATTCCTCCAGATTGGCCCAGACAGCATTGGTACCCCTTGCTGCGCAGCCTGACATCATAGCCTCCCAGGCAGCTTTCCCCTGATCTCAGACCTCTTGACTTAGGTGGGGGGGGGGGGATGCTGCACTCAGACTTGCAGACTCTCAAACTGTCAGCATGATTAATATTCTAAAGGCAAACAAGGGGCCCCTGTTAAGCAAACAGGTCCTAGACATTATCACAAAGGCCAGAAGGCCCAGCACCAGAAAATCTTATGCAGGGAAATGGAAAAGATTCTGTTCCTGGAGCCATTCCAGAGGGGGCAGTTCCTCATAACCTTCCGTCCCTCTTATCCTGGACTATCTAGCGGAGTTATTCAATAGTGGCCTCTCCTTCTCTTGTATTAAAATCCACACATCAGCCATTTCAGCTCATAGCGATACAGAGCAGCCCCTGTTCTCACATCCTTTGATTTAACAATACCTCAGGGGGCTTCTAATATCAGACCTCCCAGAAGGCCACCCATGCCAGCCTGGGACCTGAATTAGGTTTTGGAAAAACTAACCTTACCACCATTCGAGCCTGCTGCTTCAGCAGAACTGAACTACTTCTCCTGGAAGACTGCTTTTCCAATAGCTATCACCTCAGCCAGAAGGCTTTCAGAACTTCAGGCATTGATGGCCATAGAGCCCTTCATCATTTTCCATGCAGACAGGGTCTCCCTGAGGGCTAACCCCTCCTTTATGCCCAAGGTGGTATCTAATTTGACTCTTAACCAGGCCATACCATCTACCCACCTTTTTCCCTAACCCTCAAAACAAGGGGAAAGAATTTTGGACTCACTAGACGTGCACAGACAGCTCAGATAGTACCTGGACCATACTAAACCCTTCAGGAAAACAAACCATCTTCTTGGTTGCTTTGCCAGAGGGCAGAGGGGAAGCCCATTTCCAAGCAAACTGTTTCCAAATGGATGTCGCACTGTATCCATTTCTGCTACAGATTACATGGGAAACCACCCCCTAAGTCTATTTGTACCCATTCGACTAGGGCAGCCTCCACTTCCACAGCATTTCTTAGAGGAGTTCCCACCAGGGACATCTTGGAAGCTGCCACCTGGACCTTTGTCCATACCTTTACAAAGCATTACCACCTACCTCTTTTCTCTAAGGCTAGGGCAGGGTTTGCCTTTGCAGTTCTGCAGGGCATGCTTACCCATGCCTAGGTCTCTAACTAATCCTTCCACCCCTCTCCTCAGCTTTGGGGAATCCTCCCACAGGTGATGACTGCAACAGTGAAACATGAAGAACATAGTATGGTTGTGTACACTTACCATAAATGTAGAAGTTTGAGTGTATTCACTGTTGCAGTCCGGGTTTCTCTCCCTCCTTCCCCCTTATATCCTCTTTCCTTAGGAGACAAGGTTATTGTGGTGGCTTTTAGCCACCAGGACCACTTTACTATATTTACTAGGACTTCTGACTGGTTAGGGCAAGAAAAACTGATGTAATGGAGTCAACTGCCTTGCTTTATAGCACTGACAACCTGACGTCAGTCAACAAGCAACAGCAGCTGACACAGAAAAACATTGACTCTGGTATTCAGGCTAGGTGAGGGCTACCACAGCAGGGATAACCCACAGATGATGACTGCAACAGTGAATACACTTGAGCATCTACATTTATGATGTGTACACAACTGTACTTTCAGACCTTTATCAGTGAATTCATCTGCTGGATCATCTTGGAGCTTAGTAGAGTAGTATGTTGACAGGATGATGAGAAAGTTCTTCAGGGAGCATATCCAGCTTGGGGTTCTGTTGGTACTGTACCTGTGGAATGTACTGACTATTGGCCAATGTGCCCCTCCACTTCTTTCACCTGTTGCAGTCCATCCTTTGGTTCTGGCAGTTTTGGATCTGACTAATCCTGAAGGGTGTCTGTCAGTGCCGACAGTTCAATCAACTTTGACACTGATACCTTCCCTATCCCTGACCTCATTTACTTTCAGATCTGGAAGAAATTTGGAGCCATAGCATTGGTACTGGGTTTCAGAGGAATGGTTTGACCCAGAGGTTCTCAGAGCCTGCTCTCCCCTTAGGTGCTTTGGCACTAGACAGCTCAAGTCTCAGAATAGCTTTGAGGTCAGGACTGGTTGGAGTCTAAGTTTCTCTCTCTTCTTCAGATTCTGGGAGATCCTCGGCACTGGTGGCAGCTTCAGCCTTGGAGGTTGTTGAAAGGGTTTTGGATTTATCCAAGGAGATGACACTTTCTCCAAGTTCAGTTCCGCCCAAAGCTCAACAAGATCCTGCGACATCATCTTCTTTTCATCCTACCAGTCAGGGACATTTGGCACCATAAGCTTTTGAAACGACTTGCTACGTCAGCTCCCAGTCTGATTCTGAACCATCTGTCCTCCCAACAGAATCAGTTCACAGGAAACAGACATGCAAGCGAAAGCACGTAGACTCCTCTCCAGAGTCTTTCACTGAGGTTACAGACTTGGATGAAGGTGAGGGTTCACCCTTTTCCCTTTGGGAGATGTCAACTTTGGTGAAATTCTTGAACTTATGAAACAGAAAGGGGGATGGTGTACTTAAGATCCCTCAACAGATGAGTCTGTATTTTTAGAAGCCTTCAGTTCTGGCTCAACATCATCCTCAGTGGTACCACCCGTTTACCACTAGTCAACATTATGGTCCAAAGGGCTTTGAAGGACCCAGATGTGGTGGAGCTTTTTCCCATTAAACCAGACAGGATTTTAGCAGCTCTGAAGGATATCAAACATTTGCGTAAAGATCCTCCTTATAGCAGCAGCCACAAAAAAGGAATTGTCTGAAGAGATTTCCTCTGCCCATTCTCCTAACTGAGAGTCTAGGACACTAGACATGTTCAGGAAACAGACATACTTATCCGTGACCTTTGCACTCAGGTCACTGAACTATCTAGTTCATGTCAGGTTTCAGAGGGACTTGAACAAAGAAATTTCCAAGTCTGTTTCTGGAGTTTTGCCTACAGATGTCCAAAAGACATTGGACTCCAAGCTATCAACTCAGCGGTCAACATCTAATGTAGCCATACATCTCATTTCTAACCCAGCCAATGGCTGAGCCAGAGAAGGAGGCACAGGTCTTACAGTAAGACAGCATGCCTGGATGCATCTGTGATTTTTTTTGGAAGGCTTTAAGATGTCCTTCATCAATGCCCCTTACAACAGCTCCACACTTTTTGGGCCCAAAGTGAAAGATATGTTGACCAGGAGTCAGCAAGATTGTAAGACTCTCACTGCAGTAGCCATTCGTTTTTCCATGCCTTAAAGATCCTACTTTAGGAATTGGAGGGATGGTAAAAAAAAAAAAAAAATGTGGTTTTGCAAGTTATAGAGTTCTTAACCAGGATTCTGGTGATAGACCTTTACATGCCAGGGGTAGAGGGAATCCCAATGGATGTTGCCCTAGAGGTAGAGGCAGACTGCATAGCCAGGGTTTCTGCGGTCCCTCTACCAAGAGGCCCTGTCATTATCCCTAAAGGGTTGCCTGACTGCTGCACTTTGGAGGCAGTCGGGGGGGGGACCCTTATCTCTGCACCCCCCCCCCCAAGCCTGGCAACATATAACAAAAGACACATGGGTGCAAAATATAATTTCCAGAGGCTATTCCATTCCCTTTTCTTGTCCTCCCATAAAGAAGAAAGTAATTCCCAATATTCCACCCAGTCAATGGGAACCAGCAGCAGTAGAAATTTTCAAGCTGCTAGAAAAGAGTCATCCAGCTGGACCCCAAAGACCCCTTAAGACCCGGAGTCTACTTATGGTTCTTTTTACTGCCAAAGAAAACAGGGGACCTATGGCTAATTTTGGATCTCGGTTATCTCAACCAAGTTATAAAACAGACAAAATTCTGGATGGTTTACAATTCAGCCCATATCACCTCTTCTGAGGAAGGATGATTGGATATGCTGAATAGATCTCCAGGATGCTTACTATCATGTGGAAATAGAGAATAATCCGAAGATTCCTCCATTTCTGCCTGTGAGCCAGTTGTTTCCAGCTCAGTTTCCTACCGTTCGGTCTCACCACTTCCCCCAGGGTGTTCATCAAGATAATGACAGTGGTAGTGGTACAGTTGTGCACGCTCAGTATCCAAGTCTTCCCCTACCTAGTCAACTGGCTACTGCTACATCCAAACATCATCTGGACCTTGTCCTCCAATGTTTACTGGATTTAGGTATAACAGTGAATTTTCACAAGTGTCAGTTGCTTCCAACACAACAGATGGAATTTATTGGATACCACCTCAACAGTACTCTGCATATTGTCAGTCTTCCACAAGACAGAGTTTGTGTTTTTGTCAAACTGCCACACAGGTGATGCATCAGCCCCACCCTCCAGAAAGATTAATACTACATCTATTAGATCTCATGACTTACTCAATTTTAATGATCCTGATGGCTCGTTATCACTTGAGAATTCTTCAGTGGATGCTGGTAGTTCACTGTAATTAGAAATCCCATCCTTTACACGCCAAGATTCGACTCACAAGAGTTTGTAGGCAACACATCGGCTGGTGGATTACCTGTCCTTCAGTAACTGAAGGATGACCTTTTCAAAATGATCCACAAATAGCAGTAGTGACCACAGATGCCTCACTTCTAGCTTGGGGGAGCATTTCACCAGGATAATGATCCAAGGTACATCGTCAAGTTTAGAGGCCAATCTTCACATCAGCATCTAAGGGTGTGATTTCTCTACAGACAGACTACATGGCTTGTTGTTTGGTACTTCACCAAGTGAGGAGGAACTCTTTCTTACCCCTTTTTGTTGAGATGCCATGAGGGTTTGGCAGTGGGTTATGTATTTACCCTGTTTTCTGAAAGCAATGCACATTCTGGGGGTGTTCCAGTATTCTAGTTGAGCAGGACTAGCTTAACTCCACATCAGTGGTCCCTCAGTCCAATGGTAGCAACATTAATTTTCAGCCAGTGTGGCCAACTTTGCTGCAACCTTTTGCTTCTTACCTCAAACAAATGCAGCAGTTACTTTGCTCTAATCCTTCCACATGGAAAATCACCAAGGGATGCTGTGGACGACAGTTTGCTATCTGGTCTTCTGTATGCCTTTATCCTGCTACCCTTCATGAGCAAATTAATACAGAAAGCCAGACGGTGCAAGGCCAAAGTAATCCTTGTTGCCCCCTTCTGGTCCCAACAAATAAGGTTCCTCTGTGGCCTTTACTAGTGCATCCTCCATGGATGCTGGATCAGTATCCAGATCTTCTATCCCATCCATCCGGATTGCCTCCTCTGGATCACACTATCATTAATCTAACCACTTGGTTGCCCCAATTTTGACAGTAGCTAGAGATGCTAGGCTTCCCAATATAGCTGTTGATGTTATATCAGCTTCCCAGAAACCTACTACGAAAAAGGTTTATAACAATAAATGGAAAAAGGTTTCCTTTTGGGCAGTGGCTAAAGGCTTGGATCCTTCCTCTGCACTCCTACCATCCATTTTTGAATTCTTAGGTGATCACCTTTGACAAGGCTGTAGTTCTTCTACCATCAAAGTTCAAGTGGAAGCTATTTCCAGTTTTCAATAATACTTCTGTGACCTCTTTAAAATTTTCAAAAGCCTTTCTTAGAGGAACTTTCTGTTGCATCCCCCAATTAAAGACCCAGTCCCTCCATGGGACATTACTGTCATTCGACAAGGTTTGACTCAACCCCCTTTTGAACCTGTGACCACAATAGATAAATATTTCAGCTGTAAAACAATTTTCTTAGTTGCAATTCTGCCAGACGAATTTTGGAACTAAAAGCACTCTCATGAAAACCTCCGTATTTGTTTTTTCTCTAGACTAATGCATCTTTCATTCCAAAGGTGGCAAGGTGGCGTTCATAACTAACTTAAACCAGTCCATAGATTAACCTATGTTCTTTCTAAAATTTTCAATGAGGAATACATACTAAACGTGCTAGACATTCACCATCAATTCAGGTTCTGTCCTCATCAAATGAAACAATTCAGAAAAATCTGATCAACTTTTTACTGCCTACGCAAAAGCTAGACTTGACAGAGCTGTTACAAACGTTACACTGTCCAGATAATTATCAAATTGTATCTCATTTGTTTGTGCTAAGATGGGTTTAAATTTAGAGTCAAACCGAATTCTCATTCAGCCACACCTGTGGCTACCTCAACAGCCTTTTCTAAGAGGCTACCCATTGATGACATTTGTTTAGCAGCAACTTGGTCCACTGTATATACCTTTGTTATTCATTGTAAGCTGGACATACAGTCCAGATCTCATTCCTGTTTTGACACCACCATTCTCAGGAATGTCCTTGCTGATACCACTGAGAGAGACTGCTTGGAATCTGTCCCATATGTTGAATCAGGTGAAAATAGACATTAGATATGAAAGTTATGCACTTACCATAACAAAAGATCCTTGTTATCTGTTTTTCATAGAGTTCCCCTCCCTCCAGCTCCCTTGCCAAATTGATATATTTGTGGATAGCTTCGAGATAATTGAGTGATTGCTACACCACACCCTCTCTGTGACCACCTCTCTTTCACAACCTTGGCCCTTTTTCTCTGGCCCCTTTCAGGTTTGGATGTAATGTCTCTACAATTTTTTCATAAATAAATCTGAATACTTAGATGTAGGACAAACTCAATCTGAGGTATCAGATTGGAGTTCAGGGAATTATGGATAGGGGAGGAGTCAGAGCCCTGGAACGATACAAGCTTCAAATTTGGTGCCGGGGTCATAGCTAGTCAAATCCGATATCCCATATGTTGAACCGGATGAAAAACAAACATGGATTTATCATTAGGTAAGTGCATAACTTTGGATGTCCTTCCATAATACTGCTGCATTATTCTTTACAAAAGGGATTCCCTGCCACGTGTAACCCAATGTCTGGCCAGTATATGAAAGCCTTAGGATTTTATCAACATCGTATGTCACATGTATGCTCCCTGATTAAGGAGTAGAGCATACAGTTGACATATGGACGTACATATCTCTGAACGTCTTGCCCACCAGTCCAAATGCCATCATCGATCGTCGGTCTGAATGCTTCTTCTGTGATGGCTACTGAGCCCTGTTTTAGGTAAGTACCCCGCTGGGGTTTTGTCTTATCTTTTTCTTTCTTAATTTTTTGTGAGTTTACATGTCATCCAGAAAGAAAAAAATGTCAGTGTGGGAGGCAGGTTCCTTATAAAGATTTTTCACGAGCAGTGTCTTTTCTGTTTGGGTGCTTCTCATAACCATGTGCAGTGATGTTCATCGTGTTTCACTGTTGCAGTCATTACACTTGGGTTATCCTGCTGGCAGGCTACCTGCAGTCAGCCTGAATTCCAAAGTCCTGGTCCAGCGTCGGTTTCTGTCACCTTTTCCCTGACGTCAGTGCGCCAGGGGTATATAAGATGCAGCCGACGTCATTTTCTTCAGTATTTCTTGACGAGCGGTGCCCGAAGCAAAAGCAGTTCGCAAGTGCTGGTTGGCCGACTCCTGAGATTTTCGAAATTGAATTTCAGAATCGAAGTCTTCAATAACGCTAAGTACCCTGTTGGGGAAACTTTTTCTTGCTCCAGACCGATGTCAGTAAAAGCTAACAATTGTATTTCTTGTGGGAAGCAAATACCTCATAAGAATTTTCATGCTTACTGTATTCCTTCCTAGGCCCTGACCATGACGTCGCTAGTTGTTGGTTTTGTGTAAGATTCAACAAATGCACTATTAAGCGTCGGTTTGATTTTGCTTTACATTACTTTAGCCGAAGGTTTAACTACATAATGCCGTCGGAACAACCGACCGGAATTCATAAAAAATGCACAGACAAAGAAAAGGGCAGGCATCCGAGGTCCAAAACCGATGACGAAGCCTCTTCTAGGCCAGTTGCCAGTTCTCAGTGAGGCGCATTCGCAGCCCCTGACACCCGCTACCTCAGAGCCACAGACCGCCTCCGACTCCCACGTGGAGACAGCTAGGCCTCTGGAAACTCAAGGTATTGGGCCTACGGAAACTATTCCCTCAGATGGGTCCGGAGCCGCTGAGCAGGCATTGGCTTCTGAGGGTGTTTTCAGACCTGCACAGCTTACTATCAAGTCCACAGCAGCCAAGGCGAAGTCAAAAACACCATTAAAGACAAAGAAACAAGTACAGCATTCTCCTGGACAGTCATCCATGCCAAAGAAACAGATGCTTAAAATGGCTGAGGACCTAATTACTCTGATCACGGGTTCCCATCTCCCTCCTGATAAAAGGCATAGGCAAGACACTGACTATGACTCCTCTGACCAGGTTTCTATTTCCTCTGATTCCTCTTCAGAACATGGATATTCTCTTCCTCCCTATGAGGACTCTGATGCTGAAGAATCTATCCCTTCAGCCTCTCCTCCTGAGGATTACTCTTGTGGGGAAACCTTGCACACCATGAGGGAGCATTTCCATTGGGAGAGCCAGGATTATTCAGAATCCAAGAAAAGACTCAGAGACTTTCTTTTACTGCCTCAGCACAGGCCCCTTGCTATCCCCCCTGTACTAGATATTGTTGATGTTTTTTCTGAATCCAGTCTGTCTCCTGATTCTTTACCCCCCTGCACCAGTCAAGCCAGATAGGTACTACAGGGTCCCGGACTCTCATAAATTTCTTTATAAAAACCCTGCTGCTGACCCAGAAACAATTTCTCAGGATCCCAAAGGGGTCAAGGCTTCCACTGCAAAAAAACCCTGTTCCCTCTGATAGGGATTCTAGAGCACTGGATAGATGGGGGAAACACGTTTACACTTCTGCTACTTTAGCTGTAAGGGCTTTAAACTGCCAGTTTCACATGCTTAAATATCAACAATACCTAATGTCTCTGCTAAAACAGAAAATGCTTACAAGCTCAGAATGTCCTGACAATAAGGAAATGCAGGATTTATTGCATGCAGCTGAACAAGTGGGAAAGCATATTTTGCAATGTGGTTTTGATTCATTAGAGGCTTCTTGCAGAGCCGCAGTTACAGGCTCTGTCATTCGAAGGCATGCTTGGTTAAAAGAACAAAGTTTACCTGATCATGTTAAAGCAAAATTATTGGATGCTCCATTACAGCATGATACTTTGTTTGGTGTTAAGGCAGAAGAGATGTTAAAGAAAATGGAGGATAAAGCAAAATCAATGCAGACAGTAAAGGATTTCTTGCAGGTTCATCTACCTAGATTTAGCAGGAACTGGCCTTCTAAAAATTGGTCCTTTCCAGTGTTAGGCCACAGAGGCAGATACAGACGCCCAAGAGGCAGATCTCAGCCCCAAGGCTCATACAGACCTAAACAATTGGGTGCTTCAGCCCCCAAAGACGGAGAAGACAAATCACAACCTTATAGGAAACAGTCCCAATGACTTTCCTCTACAAAGGCCAAGCACTTACCTTTTGGCAGCACCCTTAGGGGAAAACTAGCACTTTAATCACAAAATTGGCACATGATCACCCAGGACAAATGGGTACTGAATATTGTTTCTCAGGGTTACAGGTTCCACTTTCACACCCTACCAAGGTCAAAAGGTATGCCAGACCTGCCACAAAATCAATGGGCAGAGGCACAAAAATAATTTCTGCTCTCATGGACATGAGAGCTATTCAAAAAGTACCACAGCAAGAACAGGGGCAAGGATTTTACTCAAGACTTTTCTTGGTGCCCAGAAAGGACAAAGCCTGGAGACCAATACTAGACCTGTCAACTCTAAATACTTTCCTGGATGTTCCAAAATTCAAAATGTTGACACTGCAGAAACTTCTACCCATGCTGGGCAGGAAGGCTTGGCTAGTTACTTTGGACCTCAAAGAGGCATACCTACATGACCCAATCAGACAGTCTTGCAGAAGATGCCTCAGATTCATAGCTGGCTCAATGCATTACCAATTCTCTGCACTGCCCTTTGGCTTAACTACTGCGCCCAGGGTCTTCACAAAATGCCTGGCACCAGTAATTGCATTTTGCAGACAAAAAGGAATTCAAATATATCCCTACTTGGATGACTACCTTATTGAAGCAGAGAGCAAGGACATTCTACTAAAGCATCTGGCATTTGTAAAAGAATTACTAATGTGCCTAGGGTACACAGTAAACGAAAATAAATCAGAACTAGAGCCCTCTCAAGAGATAATATTCCTGGGTGCAAGCTTAAATACAACTGCCCAGATGGCTTATCTCACGCCAGACAAACAAAGGCAACTGACTCATTACTTTCAAATGATGGCAACAAAGACCCAGCTACCTGTAAGAAAAATTCTGCAGGCTTTGGGCTTCATGGCATCCTGCTAATTCCATATGCAAGACTGCATATGAGGAAGCTACAATGGTACCTAAAAAGTGTTTGGACTCAACATTGCCACAGCCTGGAAACAATAATAACTCTTATTCCCTGCCTGCAACACAAGGGTTAGCCTTTCACTTTACCCACAGCCAGGCAGACACTAACAACAGATACATCAGGTTATGCCTGGGGGGCCACACATGACAGGAAAATGTATTTAGGGTACGTGGCCCGCGGACCAAATGCATCTTCACATCAATCAAAAAGAGATGCTAGCTGTACAGAATGCCCTGACAGCCTTCAAGGATCTACTACATCTAGGACAACTACTACTAAAGACGGACAATACTACAGTTATGTGGTACATAAACAAGCAAGGGGGCACACATTCCTACCCCCTCTGCAGGCAAGCCATGACTTTGTGGAACACAGCACTGACCTATCAAGTACATCTGCAGGCACAATTCCTGCCAGGAAAGAAAAATACTCTGGCAGATGAACTAAGCAGAAACCTCATGGACCCTCACGAGTGGAAACTAAATCCACAGGTCTTCAGCATGATAACAAGGAAATGGGGATGCCTAGACACAGATCTTTTTGCCTCCCCTCAACTGCCAACTACAGAGATTCTGCACAAGGACTTATCACTCACAAGCATGGAAAGTGGATGCTCTATCTTATAGCTGGAAAACCCTAACAGTTTATGCCTTTCCACCACTGCCTCTCCTTCCGAACGTGCTCCTAAAAGTCAGACAAGAGAAGCCAAAAATGATTCTGATTGCCCCAGACTGGCCACACCAGCACTGGTACCTAATCCTAAAGAGCTTGTCTCAAGGCCCAGCCTGGACTTTACCTCAAATTCCTCATCTTCTGACTCAACAAAACAGTCAGATCCTGCACAGCCAACTCAGAACCTTAAATCTGGCTGCATGGCAGATAATATAGCCACTCAGAACACACCTCTCTCTAAAGCTGTTATGGATGTCATTTTGGAAGCCAGGAGGCCCAGCACCAGGGAATCTTATGCAGAAAAATGGAAGAGAGTCTGTGCTTGGAACCAGGCACAAGGACTTGAACCACTTGTTCCAAATATTCCTCAGATTTTACAATACCTAACTGAGATGCTGGACAAAGGCCTATCCTTCTCATCAATTGCAACTTGGAGTTCAGTGCACACTTTTACCAAGCATTATCACTTACCTCTTTACTCTAAATCCAGAGCAGGCTTTGCCACTGCAGTTCTGCAGGGCCTCATAGCCACTCCTAATCCTATTTAGACCCAGCCGCCCTACCTCAGCTTTGGGATTCAACCCAAGTGTAATGACTGCAACAGTGAAACACGATGAACATAGTACAGTTGTGTGTACCTACCATAAATGTAGATGTTCAAGTGTATTCACTGTTGCAGTCCAGGTTACCCACCCTCCATCCCCCTTTCTTTGCTGGGATTTATCTATACTTCTCTATCCTGTACAACATATGTGGTGTATTTGCTTGTAGATGAAGGTATTGTTTTTATTTTACTGTATGTTTTTATAAGCAATATGCATTGCCTACCTTCTTGGGGACACCTGACATCTTGGGCAAGAAAAACTGAAGTAAATGGCATTGGCTGCATCTTATATACCCCTGGTGCACTGACGTCAGGGAAGAGGACAGCAACCGACGCCGGACCAGGACTTTGGAATTCAGGCCAACTGCGGGTAGCCTGCTCGCAGGATAACCCAAGTGTAATGACTGCAACAGTGAATACACTCGAACATCTACATTTATGGTAGGTACACAACTGTACTTTCTATCTGCCAGGCTTTTGTCCCTTAGAGACTCTACATATTCATCTCTCTTCATTGTCTGTTTATGGGGAGAGCCAGTGTCTTATATTGCTGGTGCAAGTTGCTATCTCGGAATCTTCCCGTACCGAATGTCAGCCTCCTGCCAAGAAAAAGGCCAAGAAACTCAGGTCTGATTCAGCTGCTGTCCCACCTCCCTCCGATGTCTCTCTCAAGGCTGGTGAAAGCCTGAAGGATTGCCCGGTTGTTGTGTCGTATTCCTGTCCCGTGACCCTGTCAGAGATGGGTAAGGATCTGACTTCTGGCATGTCCTCCGAGGCTCTACAAACATCCATTCTGGATTTTGAGGGGGAAATCTCGGCTGATTATTTCAAAGGGACTGAGGGGAATACTATAAATACTTGCTCGGGAGGAGATTCCTACTACTTTGGTTGAATGTAGACAAGGGTTTGGACCTCCTAGGGTATTTAGGACATACATCCGTCAAAAGAAAAAAACAAAACAAGCATATTTCACCTGATGCCAAAGATCCCCAGCATGAATGGCAGGATTTTACCCAGGGGTTATTTAATGCTTTGATGGCCTTAAAGCTTCCCCAAAGAGTTTCTGTGCCTGCTCCCCCTTGGCCGTCTACCCCACTCGAGATCCAGAGAGCATGACTCCTATGAAGAGGATTTGGATTCTGGGGAAGAATCTTTGGCATATTCCATGGCTTTGAGGAGGAGGATTCTATCAACCCTAATTTTTCCTTGGAAGATCTCTCCTTCGGGGATACTATTTCTGACATGATGGAATATTTTAAATACGATTGTTCTCAGGTTTCTGACCTTCAAAGGTGGTATTATGAGCTCCTCCAGATGGAGTTCCCTAACCCTCTAGTGTACTCCAGTCTTGGTTGCCCTTCTAGATACCTTTTCAGCAGCCTCTCTGGCTCCAGATTCTCAGCCTTCAACTCCTAAAAACTTGATTGTTCTTTACAAAGTGCCTCATGAGTGTATGTTCCTATACACATGTCCTTCTGCTGACTCTTTTGTCTCTTCTGACAAACCTTCTAAACTTTTGCCCTCTACTAAACCACTTCTTTCAGACAAGGACAGTGACGCTACGGAACAGCTAGGCAAAAAGGTATATAATGCTGTCAACTTGGCCTTTCGGGCTATTAATTACCAGACCCCCTTTAACAGGTATGTTTTAGCCCTTCTTTTTCAGGCTTCTCGGGCAATCTTTTAGCTACCTGATTCTGAAGGGAAGGCCTCATCTCTCTCTTTAATAGGCTCTACTTCTCAGGTAGCTCGGCACTCTATTAAATGTAGTTATGATGCAGCTGATGCCTCCTTTAGGACTGCTGCCTTTGGTTCTGTTTTGAGACGTTACTCTTGACTTTGTCTCCATCCTTTGCCTGATAATATTAAGGCTAAATTGTTGGGTGCCCCTCTTGACAATAAGAACCTGTTTGGTTCTGCTGCTGCTGAGCTTTTTAAGTCCCTTCAGGATAAAGGAAAGGCCTTGCAGGAATTGAAGCATATTTTTGTGTCTCCTATTCCTAAGTTCCAGAGGAATTATCCATCCAAATTTGCCTTTGTTTACAGAAAGGAAGAAGGGTGCTAGGCAGTTCCTCCTACTATGTCTACCAAGAAGCCTCCTTTTCAAGAAAAGCCAGGTTCTATCTCACTGTTTGCTTCCCCTTTTCTTGAGTCAGGTTCCCCTATCCCTTCATCTTTTCCTGTCCCTTCCCAGTTGGTTAAAGATCACTCAAGACTCTTGGGTTCTGTCCATCATCTGTCAAGGATACTTCATGGAATTGGAAATCTCTTCCTCCTTTTCTGGGCCTTCCTTAACCTCCTCAGGAGCAGCGTCCTTTCTTCCCAGAACTGCTTCAGGGCCTTTTGGCACAAGGCACCATTCAACCTGGGGGCTTCCTTTTCAGTACCCTGCCCTCTCGCAGGAACTTTTCAATGATGCCTTAAACATGGGGTGGGGAGCCTCTTTTGGTTCCCTCAAGGTTCAAGGTCTCCAGCCTCATCATCAGAGGTCAGACCACATCATCATGAAAGAGGTGAGAGCTCTCCTTTTCACCAGTCAGACCTTTCACTCCCTCTTTCTTCCAGGGCCTCTCAAAATTTTCACAGACAATACCACAGTGATGTGGTATACCAACAAGCAAGGGGATTGGCACGGTCCTACCTTCTTTGCAGACTGGCTCTTCAAGTTTGGGATCTAGCTGTCCAGTATCGAATGACTCTTCAGGCTGTATACATTCCTTCAGAGAAAAATATAGTGGCAGACTATTTGAGCAGATCCAGTACACAGGCTCATGAATGGATGCTTCACAGAGATGTGTTTCTGGGGTTTCACTTCAGAATCTCGAATTACTGAAAACTCGAACTTCATATGGTCGAGACCATATGATCGAGTTTTCAGAAACTCAAAATTGTGAATTGTTAAAAAAAAAAAACTTTAATTTAGTTGTATATAAGTTTTTTTGCAGGCGGGCAAGTCCCACTGCATCTTCTCTACTTAAATATACCATCTCTGTGATTGCACTATAGCGAAGAAACAGGAAATCTTCCGTTCTGCGCTTCTGCATATGGCACTAAATAGGAGATTTCCCTTTTCCCACTGTAGCGTGATCTCAGAGTTGGTGTATTTAAGTAGGGAGGTGTGGGGGGTGCATTGGGGCTTGTCCCCCCCTGCAGAAACTGTGTGTTTGACTTTTTTTTTTTATTTTTTATTTTTTTTTTTTTTTTTTTTATTTAACTTCGGAATTTCGAGTTTTTGAAAACTCGATCATATGGTCTCGACCATATGAAGTTTGAGTTTTCAGTAATTTGAGATTCTGAAGTGAAACCATTTTTGGACATTGCCCATTGGGTGGGTACTCTGAAGGTAGATCGTTTTGCCTTTAGTTTGAACAGACACCTTTGTGTTTTTTGCACCGGAGTCCCAAGTCCTCTGGCTTGGAAGGTGGTCACCCTATTTTTTCTTGGAGGGCGATGTTTCTCTATGCCTTCCCTTCCGGTGATTCCAAGGGTCCTGTTCAAGATAGAGCGGGATTCCCCCATAATTTTGTTGGTGACTCCCTTGTGGCTCAGACAGCATTTGGTTCCCCCTTCTTCACCTAGCCAGAGTCAGTCAACTCAAATTATCTCACAAGGTGGACCTACTCACACAAGACAAGTGGTATCTCATCCATTCTCACTTCTCCACTCTTCAACTGGCATTGTGGGTGATAGGGTTTTGATCCCTTTTAGGTACTTTTTTCTGAAGACATGCTTAGGGTTCTGCAGGAAGCAAGAAAGCCCATTGCCAGGAAATCATATGCATCCAAATGGAACAGATTTTCAGGATCCACTTCCTGTGAATATCCCTCTGGTTCCCTCTTACTTGTTTGAATTGCTCCATGCTGAGTCAGCATATCTCACCCCTCAGCTCTTTCTGCTTTTCTGCCATTAGTTCCTTCTCTGGCCTCTAGGTTTGAGGTCGAACAGGTTCTTAAAGGTGTCCTTCATATCAGGCCTGTCAGGAAGCCTATTCCACTTTCTTGGGACCTCAATTTTGTACTTGGAAAGTTGACTCTGGCTCCTTTTGAGCCTGTAGCTTCTACTTCCTTGCAAAATTGTACATGGAAGACTTTTCTTCTTTTGGCCCTTACATTAGCTAAGAGAGTTTCTGAACTCCAGGCTGTTATAGCTATTCCTCCTTTTTGGTTTTTCATAGGGACAGGGTGTCACTTTGTACTATTCTTTTATGCCTGTGGTGGGTAATGTATTGTCTCATAATCAGTCTGTTAATTTTTTCCTTCTTTTTCAGTCTGCTGGTGAGAAAGTTCTTCACAAGCAAGCCTCTTTCCACATATCCCCCCAGAGGGAGCGTCATCGAGGGATGCTCTGATGCATGTTTGGCCCCCTGGTCTTCTCTATTCCTTTCCCTCTACGCATCTGATTCCAAAGTTGATACAGAAAGCATCAGAGAGGAAGATGTCAATCATCCTCATTGCCCTTTTCTGGCCTTGATAGGTGTGGTTTCCCTTTCTCTGGCCTCATTTAGTTCACCGTCTCTGGGTGCTGGCTCCCACTCCAGGCCTACTCTCTCACCTGTCCAGAATGCCTTACCTGAACATTCAGACTGTTAACTGCTTGGTTTCTCCACTTCCAGTGATGGCTAGTCAGTCCAGGCTGCCTTCCTCAGTAATCCACATTCTTACATCTTCTCAGAGACCGTCTATCAGGAAAATTTACAAGAGTAAGTGGAAACTAAATTCTGTTTGGGCCTTCCAATGGAATCTAAATCCTTTTTTTGGCCCCTTTCCCTGTAGCCTTTGACTTTCTAGCATCTATTTTCCTTGCTGGGGCCAGTTGTTCTGCAATTAAGGTTCAGTTGGTGGCTATTTCGAATTTCCATCTTGGAGCTTCTTAGATTAGACAAAGCTTTACTTAGAGGCATCTTCCTTCTTAGACCCCCTTAGGACCCTACTACTCCTTGGGATATGACCATTTTGCTTCAAGCCTTAACCCAGCCACCCTTTGCTAGGGTTGACATCAACTTTGTGACTTGGAAAACAATTTTTATAGTGGCAATAACTTCAGCATGGAGAGCATCAGAGCTATAGGCCTTGTCCTGCAAACCTCCTTATATCATTTTCCACAAAGACAGGGTATCCTTGTAAACCAGTCCATCCTTTTCTCCGAAGGTAGCTTATGAGACCTCACTGAACCAATATATCAATCTACCATTTTTCTTTCCAGATTAAGGGAGAATATATGCTTCACTTGCTGGATGTACGTCAACAACTTCATTTTTACCTCCATCATACCAAGTCCATCAGGAAGACACATCAAGCATCTTAAAGCTAATATGGGCCAAGGAGTTTCAAAAGTATCCTTAGCTAGACTGTTATCTAACTAAATCTTTCATGTTGGTAAAGAAAAAGGCTTGACTCTGCTTAGACCAGTTGAGGCTCATTCAGCTGTCTGTCTCAGCTTCTCTTTTCTAGGGCCTAACTTGATTAATTTTGTGCAGCTGCCACTTGGTCCAATGTTCACACATTTATTTCTCATTATAAGCTGGATTTGCTCTCCTGGAAAATGGTGGCTTTTGGTTCAGCTGTTCTCTGGAGTATCATTCCATGAGACCACCCTAAAGACCAAGTAGCTGGGGACTCTGTCCTACCCATTGTTGAATGGTCAGAGGAGAAAACATTAGATATGAAAGTCATGTATTTAGCATAGACCTGTGTTGTCTGCTTCCATCCTTCCTCAACTCTCCGCCCTCTTCTCCCTTACTTTCTGTGGAAGATAATTCCCTTGGTTTCTGATATGATAGTATGGTCTGCCCCCTGAGTGATGTCTTGTGGTCTTTTAGCTTCAAAGCAGTACTACTTCAGACAGCCATTGCATTTCAGGGTTTGATATATATCAGTATGTTTTGCTGTGTCATGTGGTTGGGAAGCAAACTTGATCTGAGGTAATGTTGGAGTTAGGAGGGGATTATGGGTAAGAGAAGGAACCTGAGCCATGGATCCTAAAGTCTGGAGTGGCCAAGGTTGGCTCGGAAGGTCCATCTGCTGATGAAGGATGGAAGCTGAATGCCATTCCTGTTGTCAGCATAACCCACTTCAACCCTTTGGCTGAGTCTCATGCCTTTGCTCCTTATACTCCCTACTCATGCTAGACCCTTGCCACTAACTGCATTTGCTACTCTAGACACCTAATCTGAATGTTTGTAGCTTGCCTTACCTCTCGCTCAGCTTCTGAAAAGAGAGTTTTGAGATGAAATGTATGGGGGGGGGGGGGTCAGAAAGGACACAATTTTTCTGGATATCTGTGTTGGAACCAGCTTTATTTGTGGAGGTTGTAGTTTTTAATGAAAGACTGCTGGAAAACTTGCATCACTGATGACTTAGGCGACACCTGGTTATTGCCTACTGCATGAGCTTCAGCCTCAGATGTGATGATGTAGTGTTCTGTATCTGCACTTTGATAGCTGCCAGTGATGCAAAACACTATTCTACTGCATCCTTGTACATGGAAGTAATATGTTTTTGTACGGATGTAGTTCTGTAGTGTTAATCTCTTTCTTTGTGTCCTCTGGTTGTAAATCCAGTTACAAATCTTTTTCAAAGCCCCATTAGAGCTGTCAAACATTCATGAGGGTTAGGGTCTGCATTGATATTTGAATGTCTGTAGCTAGGCATCAACAAACTTGACAAGTACAAGTTGTTCAAATGGTGACAGCCCCATTTTCGTACTAGTATTTTCTACATCGAAAGCAAAGTGAAGGAAGGAAGAATATGGATATTGTATAACGTATATGTAAATCTGTCTCTGCAATTGTGATTTCCAAAGAAATCCTTGAGATATATCTGTTTAAATGTGCGTTAATACTGCAGATGGAATGCTGCAGTGTGACTGAACAGCTGATTGAGTCTTACAGATGAGGCATTACTAGACCATAACCTTACAGCGGTCTGTGTCACAGCCTCACAGAATGAGCTTTTTTGATTATGAAACTAATAATATTAATTGAATCTATTTTATAATTGCTTTAATATCTATCGGCTTAATGTATTAATTAAACTCTTAACAATGGAATTTCAGAAAGAGTATTGCAGTTCCAGCTAAACAGAAAGAATTGTGTGTTGGTTTTGCATTTGTAGCATTTTATTATATTGGAATTTAAATAGGCTATGTTGAATATGAGAGCCACAAAGTACTACTTAAATCAGGTTATGTGTGTCCAAAATAACACCCTTGACTGGTAATAATAAATAAGTTTAGATAAATAAAAAAATAAACATTTTTTTTCTTTTAAGGCACCAATGTTTAATGAGGAATTAAAATACATGCTGCTGTCATATTTTGCTGTTTATACTTCTGTGAATGTTACACACGTTCATAGGTTCATAGGTATTTACTAGGCTACTGACGTGAGGATCTTAAGATTGTTTGGAAACGGGCAAAATAAGGATGAAGCTTTATCTGACTTTGATAGATGTTACTTGTTACTGAAATTCTGTAATTTATTTCAAAATATTCAAACAGTGCATTTTTAATATGAAAATTAATTCTTGCTTACAAAAATAATAAATAACTGAAATATTTTCAGATTGCGTTAGTGTAAGACTACATAGGAAGCTATTAGCAAAGTTCCCCACCTAAAAGAAAATTTATAATCTAGGAATATTGATATTAACTGAGCTCTTTTCTGAGTGTATGCCTTAATTGGGGCCCCTAAGGTCAGTTTAGACAGTTTTACAATAGCAAATGATTTGAACGAGGAAATTCTGGTCACCAAATACACGTCTTCAACTTAACAAGATAAAAGTTAATTGCTGCTCTGAATTGCTAGGGGAGAAACTGTATTGATGTATTTTTTGAGATTTCGGTAATAGAGCCATTTTTTTTTTTTTTTTTTTTTTTTATGTATTGCGTTTAACAATGCAAATAAGAGGTTGTACTACTCTACTTTTGACATTTTATAGCTCTTATTCATTGAACTTTAAATGACATGAAAAGCCCAGGCACAAATTGCAGTAATAGCATTTATTTGTTGGTGCTTCAACTTCCAGCTCAGTCTATTTTAGGTTTGGTGTAGCTGGAGTCTGAGTCTGTCTTGCCATTCATTGGCTTGAAGGCAGAAAAAGTTTTCCTGGATAAGACATTGATCTTTCACAGGATTCATGCACACACATGGTGCACGGTTTGGGGGATCAACAGCAGTAGCATAGCTGGGGTAGGGCAAAGGAGACAACTGCCCTTGTATACAAGATGTTAGAGGGTACAATCATGCAATACTGCTTGATCGGTGATGCTCTACTGGCATGACTTTCTGCATCACCGAAGTGTTTGTGTTTCGTTATGGTATAATTTGTTGCAAGCAGCTTGCTACAGTTTTAAAAGCAGTAGTAGTCCTTTTTTTACCTCACGTTGTAACTGAGGAAGACAGAAACGAGACCTGACTGGATCTTGGGTTTTAGGAGCAATGGGCAGGTCACTGACTTTTTTTTTTCTCCTCAACTTACAGGTAAGGGGCAAGAGAACAGGTAACAGCACTGAGCGTTAGATGAGCCAGCTACGGGTTCACTCTGTATATTAATATACACTACCTTCTTCTCCTTTGTGTCTCACCTTCTATTCCAGAGAAACAGAATACCACCCTGTCAATTATTTTCTTCCTTGGTTTAAATTCCCTTTCTCCGTGTAATTGAGCATTATTTTCTCAATTCCTGGGCTCATTTTCCTCTTAAAAAGCTACTGCAAAACACACTGTCTTCTGTTTTACATTCATCATACTGTGCCAGGATCATTTTCACACCTATTTAACCCCCAGGTAAAGTTTTCGTACTGATACATTACTGCCTGTTAGTACCCCCTTGCTGCTTAGAATTCCCCCTTTTTTGGCTTTCTGTTTTTAGCTCAAGTGGTGTATTTTCCCATCTTCACTCCCTTAGAAAATACCTTCTCAATGAGAGAATCCTTCTGTATAGATCTACTAGTCATTTTAGCTCACTATAGAATTTACAGTCTCTAATAATATTTCTGCTGTCTGCTTTGTAATATTTTCAGGCTGCAGTATCTCGTCATGTAAATTCCTTACTTCTCCTGATTCTGTTCTTGCAGACGTGTGTGTGTGTGTGTGTGTGTCCGCGCGCGTATGCATTCCTTTCTGCTGTCAGCTGCCCTGTTATATGGGTATGCTGACATATATCTTTAATTGGTGTATGTTATTCTTTCATATGCGTCTCCAGCCCAGTCTTTATACCTTTAGGGCTTTCCAGCAGTATACTTAGATCTTTCTTGGTTTCATACACTTTAATATGTGTTCCTATTAAATGATCGAAGACGCATTCTTTCGAATTTTTGATCAGTAATGCTTCTTTCTTTCGAATGCGTTTTGATCGAACTTGAAACAAAAAGGCAAAATAGTGAAACAGCATACAAGTGAATTCTTTCACTGGGAAAGAAAGCGCTTGGCTGCTTCCGTTACTTTGCCATTTTCGTGACTGTAGTGCGATCTCGCAGTTGGTATATTTAAGTAGGGGGGTGTGGGAGGGTGAAGCCATAATGTTTTAAATTTTTTTTTTTTTTTTTGTGGAACAGCGATTTTTTTCCCTTGGAAAAAAATCGCTGTTCTAAGTGTTCAAAATTGTAAGCTTTCGCTTACATGGGTTCAATAAATCATTGTTCGCTTTTTTAAGTGTTCAGTGATTTAACATAGACCCTTTAATACAGGAGTCTGGTATTTGCGTACACTGACCTTTTTCCTAAGTTGGGCAGAGGCGTATCTGGAGGTTTATTAACTTGCTGGATGTCCTTCCCATTCTGACAGGGTGATCTTTCAAAAGATGTAACTTCTTCCCCCCTACACGCTTCTGTCTTTTTTTTTTGCTTTTGAAATAAGTATTTTTGGTGTGCAGACTTCCAGATTTTGCATCTGAACACATTTTCTAGTCCCCTTCGGGTTTTTTTAGTACTTTTTTAGTTAATCCAACCAATTTTTCTCCACCCCATTTCCATTGTCTGCAATTGTGTCTGATATTGGATCAGATTTTTGCTTCCCTGTTCTGCTTACTTTATTAAAATTATGAGTGGGTGTTTCTAACAATGTATTAATCTGCCTTCCCCAACTTCACTATGAGGGTGTGGGAGTTTTCTAATAATGTGTAAGAATGGCCCATTCCACTTAGTTATGAGGATGTGGGTCTTTAGGAAAAGTGTGTTGATTTTCTTCTTAGTACCAATAAACTTCTGACACATCATTTGTAGACGGTCTAATAGTGTTCTTCTTGGTTACATTTCAGCATTAGTAATACATTTTGTATGAAAAAAGTGTATTCTGTCTTTGGATCTAGTACTCCCCTCACTACATTTGCATTCACCATAGATTCAGTTCTTCTGCAAGTATCCTGAGCAGCACATGAATTTTTATTTTTCATATGTTGTTTCATACATACAGACATAATGTAGGTATTCTTATTATCCTCATTTTAGTGAACGTAGTGTAATTTTGTGAATTGGAATGTGTTCTACTAACCTACTCTTTCTGATTAGACTGTGCAAATAATTTAGAATCGTATCATTAAACGTTTTTGCTATTTTAAATTATTTCTAGTTGCAAGATTTATACAACTTAATGGTTTAATCAAAACTAGACAAAATCTTTGACATCAGTCCCATGGAAGGAAGAAAAAAATGTCTGTTTTGTCAATTGCTGTCTTTACTATGGAGCAGTTACAGTCCAAACCAGAACACTTGAATAGCTCATAGCAAAACAAAACTCTGCAGTAGTAGGAACACAGTACATGGCTGAAACATTTCAGTTGATTGCTTTAGATTTCTTAGTTTCCATAGGTTCATAGGTTGGTACTAGGCTGTCGGCCCACCCATAACAATTCCCTGGCTATTTCTTCCCACACTATTTACTTCCCTGGTCCCATGTCTAGCAGGGCGACTGATGTGATCCTTGGGGTGAATTTTTTTTCTCCCATCCAATCGTCAAGGTTCCTTTTGAAGAGGGCCAAGGAGGCTCTCTGCTTGACATGTATGGGCAGTCTATTCCAGAGTCTGAGGAGTCTCTAGGTCAGGAACCTATCTCTCCAGCATGTTTTGTTTACTGTGATGACAAGGTTTAGATCCTTGGAGCGTGTGGCTCTGAGGGATTGGGGTTTCTTTAAGTGTAGCATGTCCATCAGCTCAGGGTTTGACATAACCTTGTATGTTAAGCAGAGATCGCCTCTGAGTAGACGATACGCGACAGAGTATAGCTGGAGTTTTTTAAGGCGGTCAGCATAGGGCATCTGCTTTAGGCCTGTGATTCTTTTAGTGAGGTATTTCTGTGGCCTTTCCAGTTGTTGCAGATGTCCTGAGAGGTACATGCCAAATGGGGCATTGTATTCTATAATGGGTCTAATGAGGGATGAGTACAGTGGGACAATGACCTCCTTTTTTATGGATGAAAAGCCCTTCGTGATGAGGTGTGCCACATAGAAGGATTTCCTGACTGTTGTGGCGATGTGGTTATTGAAGGTGAGACCACTGTCCACCTGTGTCACTAAGTCTCTTATCACACTTTCGGTATTTAGTGTACTGCCACCTATGTGGTAATTCACGGGTACATGTTTTATTCCAAAGGGGATAACTATACATTTCTTGGCATTGAGCTAGAGCCCATGGCTCTGGCACCAAGCATCTGTTTCTGTAAGGCCCTTTTGTAGAGTATCTACATCATTTGGGGATTCAATAATGGCTCCCAATTTGCAGTCATCTGCAAACTTTGTTAGCCAGAGTTCCTTAGTGCTGGCCTGTACTTCAGAGAAGTAGATGCCAAACAAGAGCGATCCCAGGACTGAACCCTGAGGCACTCCACTTGTCTGGAGCTGGATTTGGAGTCAGCTACTTTTACAGTGTGGGTTCTGTCAGTAAGCCAGTTGGCAACCCATCGAGTGACGTAGGGATTAATGCCCAACTTAGTAAGTTTATCTATGATTCCAGAGTGGGGGATGGTGTCAAAGGCCTTGGC